>NC_051039.1:29784896-30090521 GCF_904848185.1 Acanthopagrus latus | reverse complement strand
ACAAACCGTCATTTGGACGTTGCGTGATGTTGTTTCTCCCAGCAGCCCACCCACGCATCTGACGGATCTCGAATTGCCCAAAAATGAGCAATTACTGCTCAAGTGAGAAGCTGCTCCCACCGGCCAATGAGCAGCTCCCGCTGGAATGTCGGCACATGACCTGAGGGTAAACTTCTGACCACCGGCACACTTTTTCAACTGAGCAGCGGAGAAGCTCTCTGCGTGAAGGTCTCTGTGTGCATCGTGCATGTCCACAGCATGTTTCTGTGCCGACACGTTCATGTTTATGAGCGCAAGAGCCTGAGAGAGAAAAAGGAGCAGGAGCAGAGAATCTGACAGCAGCCTCACACTGTGCAGATGAAAGACACACACAGCGCTCTCAATTCAAATGGTTCCTCGCTGCGGATGGTGACGGTTCTTGCAGAGAGAACTAAGCAGTCCTGGGAGTCCAGTATTGCTTTTTCAGGTGCCGTCTCTCTTTTAGCCCTCAGCTAGGAAGGAACTGAATGATATTTGACCTTTTTGGAAAGGTGGAGAGGCATCTAATGTTATTCCTCTTCGGGAGAATCTCTGCAGAAAAAAAAAAAGCCTCCTTGAGCCTGAGGCGACGGGATGGTGGAAAGAAAAGCTTTTAGACTGGCATTCAAAGCCTTGACTGCATCCAACCGCTGCACTGTATGCTTGTATCGTGGAAAAAACTGCTCTTTAGGGTATGATTCATGCTTACCTAGAGCTTTGCTGTCGTCAGCCCCACACCCAACCATCCAGCCACCCCCACCGCTATTGATTTTACATTTATATCAAGCTAAATTTGACCAGTGCTGCTAACACCTTTACTTTGTGTCACTCATTTCAAAATTACAGAGGAGGCGGGGCTGGATTCCTCCGATTATATCTTCAGAAACACAGGTCATGTCATCTTGAATTCAAAAAGAAATAATGAGGGTGGGAGTATGTGCTCAGACTCAAGTGTGGACGGACCTGATTTTTTTTTTTTTCACACTTCAAATGAAAACATCTCTTAAGGATTCAATGGGTAATTTGTCAGAGGAGAACTCTTTCACATGGCGCCACAAGGGGGCACTACTTAGACACACTTCATCATGTAATGCACCCAGACAAAATAACCACGTCTACTCAAACACTTGTATTCCACTGCCAGGAGATGGAAGATGATTTCTAATCTCGAGCAGGGCGAATTTGCTACTTCAACTTTACATTTCATTTAGATGTAAACCATTGGAAAGCTTTATTACCGAGTGTCTTTAACGTCTCCTGTGAGACAGAGGAGCATGCCAACACAGCCTGCGTTTGATGTGCTGGCACATGATGTGCATTCTGATTTCACATGAGAAGCTCTCTTCATGCTGCTGCAGGATTGTTGTCATTTCCCGTGCAGCGGAGGTTGTAATTTATGAGAGGGAGAGAGATGAGCGAAATAGAGACCAAATATAGAGAAGATAAAGGAAGGATGGTGAAAAACCCTGAAAGACAAAAAAAAATTAAATCTCAAACTGCTATGAAACCGGAGTTCCTTGAATAAATCCTCAATATAAAATGGAGAAGTTGCCCATGAAATTCAACCGGAGACAAAGAAAATAGGGTGATAACCCTAATGCTTGTGCCACTATCAAATCTGTTATCTACTCTCTCTCTATCTCCTCTTTACAGGCTCGCCTGCCCCTCCCATACAGGTGTAAGTTAAAAGAAGAAGAGGCAAATCAGATATGCCAAGAGATTGCAAGACTGAGACAAGTGTCATTAAAAGAAAAAAAAAAAGTTTTACTACTAGTTACACAGGAAGACACTAACACCTACATCTGCTGACTGGAGAGACAGACAGGACACACACACACACACACACACACGCACGCACACACACACACACACACACACACACACACACACACACACACACACACACACACGATCAAACACCTCCTGGTCTCTTTCTACACATCTAAGCCACTTTCTGTATCAGCTAAGAGACCTCAGCCGTTGAGCATGAATCCAGTTTAGTTCCTTTACTGGAGCTGGTTTTGTCATCTTTGTCATCTGATCAGCAGTAACAGAAGACAGGAACAAATATCCTCTGCCTCTGTCACTCTCAGTTCAGTAAATCCTACATACACATTTTTAATACATTTTTGTCATCAAACCTTTTGTCTTACTGGCTAAATGGTGACTAGCTCTCCTGCTTTCTCTCTCTCAGATATTTCATATCTGAAACCAAAACCAGTTTTGATGATTATGATGTATTGATGTTTTTAAGGATTTTACTATGAGCTGATCTATGCTTTATGTGGTTCTACTCTCTCTTGTTCACAATCTGTCCAGTTTTGGCATCTGTTATATTTTGTCTGGCAATATATTAATACATACCTGTAATCTATTATAAATGATATAAATGATATGGTATAAATTATGCTGATGTATGATGAAATATGCATCCCATACTTGCCAGCCGCTTTGATTCTGCCCATCACTGCTGCTCTCCTGGAGATTTAATTCCCTCAAGTTATTTATCAAATATCCAAATCTTTCCATCCACTGTATTTATCAGAAATGTCATCACTGTTCCTTATATTTTAGCCACTATTATCAGTTATGCCTAAACTGATAACGACCATGAAGATTTTTTCCACTATATTTATTAGAATCAATAGCATTTGTGATTGTTTTTTTTTTCTTTTTTTTTTTAAATGAATGAATCCACAGATTTGTCAGTAGGCAGAGAAGAAGGTTAAGGCCCTGCGTCCATATATTTTTGGAGCACCTTTTTGTTTTTTTTAGTTGTTCACAATGGGGAGTGTGGCAGCGTGTAGCCGCCTTGAGAAAAAAAAGCCCTGCACCCAGCGTCTTTTTTCAGTACGCTGTGACTTTGTGCTTAGGCCGTGTGCTGGCTTCAGAACCAGCACACACCTCACCCTGGCAACCAAGAAAGTTGAGGAGAAGCTTGTTCCAGCTGTGTTTATTGGTCCTTATCAATTTTACCTGACCAAAAGTCTCCCAAGAAGACAAGCCTATTTGTTGGAGCGGATCAGCTGGACACTAAATGTTGTTTCATCACCCTTCATGCTGTAAGCTTGTTGTTAGCTGTGTAGTCAACCCACTGTTAACATGGCGTTAAGTCAGCTGTGACTTATGTCAAAACCCATGTGCATTATGGGCAGTTTGAGTGCTTCATCCCACCACTCCCCAGAACTCTGACTAAACTTTTCTGACAGAAGAAACAATACTGACACTAAAACGCTAGTGTAGAAGTGAACCCCCCCTCCCCCGCAGATTATCACACAAGCTGAGGGTCTTTATGTGATTATCATTGCTAAAGAAGAGGCAATTCGCTCATTCAGGAACATCAAAAGTTTTATGTCATGAAGTGTTACATGAAGATCACCTCCATGTGTGATTAGGATAGAGCAAAGGAGCAGAATCTCTCAGAACTGATGGCACACTGCTGCTAGTGAGAACACCCAGGTTACTGCTCAGGTGAGAACTGGCCTGTTGCTTCCGCCTCCTGTGTTTCTGATTTCACAGTATAGGTCTGGGATTTCCTGAACTTTTTAGCATTCTGAATGTTGTCCCTCATGGCAGAAACATAACAACATGGCATTAACATAAAATCTGGTCAGGAAAAGATCCAAGGAATTAAAGCTCTGACTGTTCTCAGACGAGTGCACCATTCCAACTGTTCTAAGGCTGCAGAGTGAATGTTAGGGGGGGAGCACTGATCCTAGTACTTCTGGGGGTCATGCTCAAATGAAATGATGTAAATGGTTTTGACTGGTGGCGACCTGTCCCAAGACCTGGCCATGAAGAAAGCCCTTTTCAGAGCCCTGCACTTTCTCCAACTTGTATTACTACTTGGAAGTCCACCAAAAGGACAATGCCGTATCACAGTAAGAGGGAACCACCATGGGGATGTGTGTACTGAAATACAGTGGAACTCTGGTGAAGCCTTAAAGGGTATCAGAGCAAATCTGAACTGTCTCCATGTGGACTTGACTGTGCGTCTCGGTTGATGAATGGATGTTCCTCTGCTGGTCCAGGGGTCACGATGAATGGGACCACAGTCTTCTTGAATGCCTGAAAACCTTGTTGCAAGATCTACTAGTTTTGCAGCCCAGTCATTCTTCCAAAGGTGTTTTGTGTCCATTTAGTGAATCCACAAGACAGTCACCGACAAACTGATACTTCCACAGCTACAGCCCTGTCCCACCACTGACTCGAAGATATTGAAGACAAATAGTCCTTTGAAGACATCCAGGCCATGGCAGAAAGCTGTGTAGGAGCGACTGCCTGTCAACAAGTACAGGATCCTGTACGACCTCTTGCTCACTGATCATGACCAGGCCAGGGCCTTGGACCAAGCCTACCAGATATAGATCAAGAAGTACAGGTAACAGCTTTTTGCAGAGAACCTTCCACTACAAAAGGCTAAACCTGCAGCTCAACCAATGATATAAGAAACCTTTACATAGTCTGTCCATATGTCACACATTTATTAAAATCAGCCTTGTGGTTCAGCCAGAAAAAAAAAGTTCTGCATTCTGCAAATATAACATGACCTTTCTTTTAAAAGACTCTGACGGTGTCTGATTAATCAATTGTCTGAGCGACTAGACTGTGTCCTTACCTGAGTTCTGTGTGGGCCATCTGATGTTGTGATGGATGAGTTAAAAACATGCTGCCACATTAATACGTCTCCCTGAGGTGATGGATGGGAGCCCAGGATCTGATGGGGAGGTCAACATCCACGATCCACTGGACAGCGGCCAAAGGGAGAACACGAAATGCCCATTTCTTATGACAACCCAGATGCTCATGCTTTCTGACACTGAATGCACTTAGCAGTGTTCACTGGTCTCTCGTTGCTTTCAAAGATGTGATCACTCCCTTGTTTTCATCCTGCTCCTCTCTATTTCTCTTCCCTCTATCCTGTTATGTGTATCCACCTACCTGTCATCCTTTAGATCTCTTTGCCTTTATCCAGGCTACTTTTGCCCCTAACTGTTTTTTCTACTTCTCACCTTTTTACTTTTTCAAGAGATTTGTGTCTATTCACTGCGTCCTTCCCGTTACCGGCTGTCTCCCTTTGTACTGTTTCTGTTATGTATACTCTCATCATTTTCTGTTAGACATAAAAATAATAGGCTTTTTCTCACCACTGTAAGCCTTCTTTCAGACTTCATAGCCCACATCCTGCTACAAAATTAAATGGTATACTGGCACTCTCCTCGTCATGCAAGAAAAATAGCAGTTATCAAAATGTCACAAGCAAATTGTTTTGACTACAATACATAGTGGCTGTCACCCTCCCTGGGCACAACTCAAGAACCCCCAAAACTAAAGCCAAGGCTGACAGAGAATCAGGCCCAAGAGACACATTGAATAAGCTATGAGCCCCACCGTGGGCTTTTGAAGTTAGTGGTGTGAGATATATAAGCCTGTCACTTTCATTTACCTCTTCCTGTTTGAGACCATATGAAGACCCTCTGTGTTTCAAAGTAAAGGTCACACATCCTGCAGCTCCGTGACGTAACGGCAACACGACCAACCTGGCGTGTTATTTTACGCACTACATCATGTGTCAAATTTCATATAATCCAGTTGTTTTGAATTAGATGTGTTTCCCTGGAAAATACATAGAATATATTCACATGCAGTGTGGCCTGCTTGTTCTGTATCTACTCTAAATGAACACTGGGTGATTCTTTATTAGAGGGCAAGGTCATGCAAATAAATAAAAAAAAGGTGAAAAAAAAAACAATAAATGAACAACAAAAACCCCATAAATTCTCTAGCTATGCAGGCAGCGGTGGTTTGATTTGCTTCAATTTGTCAGAGATTTCTGCCACCGCAACAATGCAATTGAGGTCAGTACAATTTAGTTAGTGGTGAAAATAGAAGTGAAATGAATGCCAGAATGCTGCGTCCATGGCCACATCTCAGGTTTTCAGAGGTTCTAGAGTTGTGTTCATTGATAGCAGTTTCCCCGGTTGGAAATGCAACCAAGCCTTCCAGGGCTCTGAAGGCAAAATGAAGGGTGGTGATGTCATCTTTCTGGGGCCAGAGTTTACAAAATGGCAACAGAAGGTGGATCTTTCTCTTTTAGCATTTTGTACTACATCATAGTCTGTTTTAATGGTATGGCTTTGTGTTTGTGTCTTTTTGACTTGTTGGTTTTACAGTTAGGTTTCTGAGAAATGTAATTTACATCCTTATCTGGACCTACACTATATCTATTGCTCTGGAAAAGGGTATAATGCCCAATCTTATTGTCCTCTGAAACAACTAACTCTCTATGGCTTAAACTGTATATACAGCTCCCCCAGTTGCATTTGAATTGTTCAATAGTTCATGTAATCAGTGAATGGTTGCTTTGACTGACAGAAAGCACCCAGTATGCACCCCCACATTCAGTACGGGGCACCCAGAAACCACCAACTGCTAACTGATTTTGTGTTGACTGAAAATAGCCAGGTTGCAGCACAATGTACCAAAGATTTTAACCCATTTTTAAGAAAATTGTTCCTCATGTTAATATACATATATATCATATAGGAGCCGTGCATCCAGATCAACCATTTTTGGTGCCAATAATCTACTACAAAGGTTGACAAAAGGATAGTTGTGTTGTCTAGGACAAAATGACCACTTCTCCGAAACAGAAAATGCTTATTATGAACACGACTGAATAATAAAGTGAAAACAAAATGGCAGTGCCTGCAGATTACCAGGTTTTGGTTACTCTGGATAATCCACTGGCATAGTTTACTGGAAATGGTGACAAAGAAAAATAAACTTAAATGCTGACAACTTGTTCTGTGTAGGACCAAGAGTAATGAGGACGTTGTTTCAGGAAATATACATTTGAAAACAATTATGCAAAATTATCATTAAGTGCATTGGATTGATGTCAATTATCTTAAAACATGTCAAAACCTCAGTAAATGAAAGCAAATCAATTTGCAAAGCATGGTAACAATGAGGGTAAATTAAAAATATTTATAGTTATTTTGGTTAGCGAACATTTGAAAACCATTACTTTCATCATCTCATAGTGCAGCAGATTTTCTGTGTGTACTTCTGGCATACAGTGGAAAACTAGGCTGCTCCTTGATGTCCCCTAATATAGAAACATGTATAGAAAAATATACGGCAGCCGTAGAAGTACGGACCAATGGCCTACTTTTTACTGACAATACACAAGCCAGAGCCCAAAAATGGTTTATAGGAGGCTCTGACAGCCAGGCTTTGATCTGGGGTACTGCTGCTTCTAAAACATAGCTCTTTAAAGTCACAGCCATCTCTCTTCTTCTTGTAAAAAAGGGGCCCTAATTGCTCTTCAGGGCTCTCGATGTGAGATGCAAGGGAAAGTCCTCCTGACATAGATCATCATGCGCTAAATATTGTATCATTGTTGTGTATAAGGAGATGAGTGCCCATTCATATTTAATTGGGCAGGGCAGTACTGCACCACACTCTGGTTTGCTAAAAGATGCAGGATTATATCAGCAGGCTTGGCATGCAGGGGCAAAGGAGTGTTGACCTGCACAAACATACAGACCTAATGAGCCACTGACCTGACAACTTGTCCACTTATCAAACACGTTCATGCATTTATGATGTGTAGGGTTAGGGTTACCCAACCCAACTAGCATATATTTTTTTTTTATGCTGACATATATTTGAGAGACACAGTCATCATCTGTAGTTATGTTTTTCAAATAAACATGTATAACAAACATTATTGATATGCATCAATTTTCTATGGTTATCAAAACTTGTTACTAAGATACAGCCCAAGTCTACGGTGCCCCAGACATGACGTGGTCAAAAAAAGATTAAACTGTGGCCACAATATAATTATAACGTGTGCACAAAATACTAATTCCTGGCCACAAAATTCTAATTCTTGGCCATGAAATAAGTATAAAAGTGCGCACAAAATACTTATTTGTGGCCACAAAGTAGTTATAATTTGCACACAAAATACTAATTAATAATATTAATATCATTCCTAGACAGCTGGGTAAGCAAATCACGCCCCTTCTCTAAAAACTGCCTATGAGATGTCCTTAAGTTGAGTGTCTTTTCTTATTCTGTTCTCGTCAGTATCTTGTTATCCCGCTGTTAGGCAGTGCCTTTCACTGAGCATCTCCTTTGAAAGTAGTGTCATGTGTGTCAGACTCTGAGCTGAGGGAATACATAGACTATATGAGCCACAGCGTTTAATGATACCACCGAACACAGCCGTGCAGTTACAGTAGCGCTCACTGTGTATGTTACCAATGGAACTTATTGCCATCAGTGATCAGAATCTAGTTTGTATTGATTTGCAGGTTCTTGTTGCTCTGACTGAACTACTGAAGGTGTCTGTAGCGTTCTCTGGATATTTGCCCTTCAATAAAATCACAGGAGATTAAAAGTTCACTATATTAAAGGCCTAATTAAATAACTGCCTAAATATGGGATACCTCAAGGACATCACGTAGGCTATTGCAGTTTCTAGAGAAGGTGCGCTCGATTTGCTTACCCTGCTGCTTACTCATAGCTTTTCATTCAAGAGGTAGATTAGGCTTAGCACCATTCCATGAACACTGTCAGTCACAAGGCATATCAACCCCTCATTGCCTAAACTTTCTCCAAACACTCCATCTGGCACTAGAGTAGCAGTATAAGTTGAGAAAAGGCTCCAGGCATTTAAAAGGTTCCGACTATGTATCCCTGAAGCTTTCCAATGACTGGAACAGTGCTTCAGACAGAAAATAAGTCCCTCAGTTTCATTTGTACCACAGGTTCAGCTAATGTGAATTTAAATATTTGTCAGGATATGAGTGTCAGTTTATGTGCATATTCATTTTTTTTTATTTTATTAGTGGTGTAAGTAACAGTTTGTAATGGTTTCTGGGATACTTTATATTGGTGTACTATTATCCAACGCACGCACACACACACACACACACACACACACACACACACACACACACACACACACACACACACACAAACAGACACACACACGCACACACAAATGTGTATGAGCACAGATGACCTTAGAATTGAAGACACTCACCAACATATGGTCCAATGATGTGCTCCATAAATTGCAACATGTGGGGTGGGGAACATAAAACATTAACACGTGTTGTCGATGAGGCGAGAAAAAAAATGAGCGAGGAAGCAAGTTGATTTAAATATGGCAATTTATCATCAATGACTCCTGGCTTTATGCTAGCACTTTGTCTAGATTATTGGTTGCAACACAGGAGGTTATCCTCAGCTTGCCACATTTGTCTCACTATTTCAACGTGTTTTTGTCGGCTGGATATATTGCTTGTACAAACATGCGCTAATGTTATGGAGAGGAGGGACAACCTACAATCCAGGTAGTAGTGACAGTAGAGTACAGCCCCTGCGTCATTTTCCCTGCTCCCTTTACTGAAAAAAACATCACAGTTATGTGTCTCAGTCTCTACAAAATACTGGAAAACATATAAAAGGAAGAACAGGTTGAGAAAAGGCACTGATCAAAGCAACACTGTGCAGAAAGGTTTTGTACTACTGCGAACTGACTACTAGGCAATTCATTTGCAGAGACAGTCATCAAAGTAGACTGATTATTGATTATGTCAGGAGTAGTGTTACTGTGCCCACTGATGTATTATCATGAACATAGACCGTCAACACACTTTTCACACTCAAACCAATTGGTACATGCTCACTGGCTGCGCTCTCCCTAAGAGTTTCGTTCCACAGTATCATCGGGCAGCACACAAGGAACACACAACATGTATCACTTTGAAATTATATTCATCATTTTGACATGTTAAATCACTGTCAGTTCAGGTCTGTTTAGTTCTTTACAAGTTTGCAGGCACCAGAAAATATGTCCAGTTGATGGTGAATGTAACAGCTATGCTTATGATGCTTATTGTCCACTAGACAATGTAGTGCAAAACATGTCATTTTTCTTGCTTGTTGTGAGAACACAGAGGCCCCTCTTTCAACAGGAGGCATTTTTACTTTGCCACTTGGTATCTCCCCCACAGCACAGGATCCTTAACAGTCTCACATCAGGATAAGTCTTCATCCAAAGGGTCAGTGGTTTATTTAATTGTCATTTTACAACAAAGGGTTAACAAAAATGGAAGTTGTTGTCCCTTCATGCTGAGCTCAGGAGACTCACAGAGGAATGAAGCGGCTCTGTAGTCTGGTGGTATGGCAGAGGATACTTTGTCTACTATCTTTTGACAGATGACAGCAGAATGAACTGACTGTGGCTGGAGTCTTTTAGTATCCTCTTGGCTTTGTGTAGATACCTCACTTCACCAATCTCACTGATGCTCAGTAGATGGGTACTAATGATGCTCATTACACCCTTTCTAGTTTAGTGAAACATATAAAATCAGCAGGTAGCTGTTTTTTTAGGCATTGCCAACTGTGCGTTTCTCCATGTTGACCGTGGAAGAGGACATTTGACCTGTATTCTATATCATCACAACATTTCATGATTTGATTGGTTAATTCCCAGAACATTCAAATTATTTTATAATAATTTTATATTTTAAAAATCACATTTACTCCAGTAAGCAAAAATAAGATGTTGATAAATAAAAGATAATACATGACAATAAATCGCAAGGGCAATGGCCTTCATTAGCTCCAGGGCCCTGGGCATGTGCCCACTTTGCACATGCAGTAATCCATCTATGACAGTCAGACACATCTAGTTTAAATCATCCCATGTCATTGTGTTACACTAAAGCACAGTAGCAGAGGAAAGATACCACCAGTTCCTCTTTCTGAAGCTAAGCTAGAGTTTGACTCGATAGCTTTCAAGTGAGAAAAAGCTCAGCATATGCTCTCCCTATTTTTAACCCAGTGTAACTGTAGAGTTGGAGTTTCTCCTTTTTACATATCCTTTGAAGAGTTCCAAGAGTCAATGTTCTCCTTTCTGCTTCCTACTAAACTTTGACTTTGATTTTCATATTCAGCCTTCTCCTATGTCACTGCGAGTTACAGTGCAGCTACTCCTGGTTGGTTTTAAGCTGTCATTTTCGTACCTCGTAAAAAAAATATTCAATTTTTCATTCTAATTTGAACTTTTAAACTGCCTGACAATATGTTGGCCATTAAAGCAATGTCTTGTTGATGGCTCTGAATAACATCTCCTACAGCCCTTAGCTGCCACAATGAATGCTTTCACAAAGGGCAACACATGATTTTCAAATCAGTCTCCAAGTAATTGTTTTCTGAACTTGTCCTTACCTCCAACTAGCACCCTGAGACACTGAAACACTTAAACATTTATTCCCTTTTTGATTAAACATTTGCCACCAGTGCAAAAAACCACTGCTTGACAAATCAACCTGAAATCTTAGCTGGGACAGTCAGCATAGTTAAAACAATAAAATTCTGCTTGAGCAATGCAGTGAAGCTATTGATTTTAATCCTATGTTCCTCATTTAATCAATCATCTTCAGCAGCATTAATTCCTCGTTTCTGTACAGCCTAAGGCAGTCACCTGTGAGGTGAAAGGAAAAGGCTGTTCAATCTTTTTGTTTTGCCAAAGCAGCTGAACAAGTACAAGTATTTCATGAGGAAGATTGATTTGCTTCGAATGCAAAGACAAATATATACTACTAACCTTATTCAGTTTGTAGACAAGCTGTGTGCTTGAGCTCAACCCGAGAAAATATTAAAAATTGATTTTTCATCTCACTTGGTATCCAGAGCAGCAGCAACATTTAGAGGCCCGTCCTTGGATTTAAGTGCACACTTTGTTCATGCGTCACAGAAATGCAGTGAAAACATTCATAATCCATCACCTCCTGGGTTAATGTTACTTCGAGGTGTCTCTCACCAACAAGAGGAAGGAACCATTATACCAATGCTTCATTCATAAATCCCTCCTGAATAAAATCATTTGATTCTGTGCATGTTATCTTGGACAGGGGTGAAGTGGGCCTCAGCACTCCATGATTGGATTAGCAGAACCATGCTCAGGGAGCAGTATAATACAACCAAGAAATCTAATTTGATTTGGAAAGGATTGAGGAATGTGATTTGATGTTTCTTATCTTGCTTTATGCCGGACAGAGAAGAGGTGAAAAAAACTGAACAGGAAAGTCTATGTGAAAGCTGTATTGATCTTATACAAATTGAAATTGGCCAAGGCTGTTAACACAGCCCTAACACACATCTCTAGTCATCCAAAAGCAATGGGAGCTGTTAAGTTTACATTGGTATAACAGTTGTCATTGCTGCTTTATTTCTGCGATTGCAATTTCCTTCCAGCTTTATGAAGATGGCAGTTATTTACTACTAAGGGTAACAGAAAGAAATCAGGAAACAGGAATATGAATCTGAACACCAATCCACATCTTGGTCATAGGTTTTCTGTCTCTTGTGGAGACCATCTTCATCAGAAAAACATCAATATAGGTTGGAATTGAAAGCAGATAATTGAAACACATATTTACGTGTGTTGTCAGGTGGCAACCTAGAAGGGAGGTAGGTTAAACAAGCCCAGGGTTTTCATTCAGGAGGCCGCTGCTCCAGTGTGAAACCAGAAGTCAACTGTGAGTCCTTTCAACTTATTAATGTAGTGAAGTAACCTCTATTCCTAAACATCAACAAGATATTATGAGTCTAAATCCAGCCAAGCAGTTGTCAGCAGCTAAGTTCAATAATTTCTTCATCAAACCTATGAAGATGTCAGCTATACCCCATACCAACTACACTGCAGAAATAAGTTATACCTTTACTTAGCACTTCTATACTTGACATGATGAATCTTCTTCCCTGGAGTCTATGTGCTCTCTTGGCTTGCAGGTTCCTATAGATGGTTAACCTGCTTGAGTCCTACTTTCATCATCATCATCAATATTATTATTCATATCTCAAATAGTAAAGCTGTTATTACTGCTGTGTGCTGCAGTGAGCTCCTGGAAAGTCTGTGGTGGGACTTGTAAAGGGATGCACAGATACAAAACATCCCATAGTTTCTCAGTTGGATTTAGGTTAGGGGAACCAGCGTGCCAGGCAATTGCATCAATGCCGTAGTCATCCATTAAGTGCCTAATCACTCTTGCTACTTGATGCCGGGCGTTGTCCATTGTCCTGCACCAGGAGGAAGCCAGAACCCACTGCACCAGCATAGGGTCTAACAATCACTGTGAGGATTTCATCACGGGACCTATCAGCAGGCAGGGTGAGGTTGACATAGAGGTCTGTGCAAGCCTCCAGGGATATGCCTCCCCAGACCATCACTGACCCACCATCAAGCTCCACATCAGTAACCTGCTGGGGGTCATTTTGTAGGGTTCTGGCAGTGCTCTTCCTGTTCCTCCTCACACAAAGGAGCAGATACCGGTCCTGCTGCAGGGTTGATGCCCTTGTACAGCCCTGTCCAGCTCTCCTTGTGTAACTGCCAGTCTCCTGGTATCTCCTCCATGCTACTGAGACTGTGCTGGGAGATACTGCAAAGCTTCTTGGGATGTGCCATCCTGGAGGAGCTGGTCCACCTGTGCAACCTGATTGGGCTGCAAGAACTGCCACATGCTATGAGTAGTGACAAGGACACTGGCACTGTCACCTTCATTTGCACCAAAGCAGCTGACATTTATTCACAATCACTTGTGCTTCCTGAACTTTAACTGACTTGGTGTTATACCATGATGATTAAGTGTTCCCTTATATTTTTTTTGTAGTTTTAGTGCATAATGCCAACTAATCTACAGCTGTATAAGAAAGGTCGGGTGCATACGTTGCTGTTACACTGCAATGGTCATGGTTTTGGAATGGTGGTATATGTCATTTTGGGAGATACTGACAATCGACCTAATCAGATGTTAAGGTATGAGGATGTGGCTACAACTCCCCCCCTCTGACACATCTGTACGTGCAGCAACACATGATGCAGAATAGAAGGATTTATCCAAGCGCAAATGAAAAGGTCACTGAGCTGGAGCCCATGCAACATCACAGTCTATCTGAGCCTTTCATGTACATCAGGAACCTCTACAGCAGAAACACCTTTTATGGGTTCAGATAAGGATGAGTTATGCTGCCATCAGCAACTGAAGTGTAGCTTATTATTCTGTCAGTTACCTAACATTGTGCAAATTAGCTCACCAGTAAGTCAGTGATATTACAAAGTTAGTCATTAAGTCAGTTATCTCCCTTTCACAACAACACTTCAGTTTATACATGTACTGTCAACTTTGGCCTCATGTTTGAATAAGCTTCTGAGCTGCTTTTTCTTAAAAAATAAATCACAGTAGCAGTGTCACTAGGTGGAAACATTTTCGTATCACTTTCAACTTGACTGTCTGAAGTAACCTCACATTTACAGGACAACTGAAGTGCACATATGGTTAGTTCAGCTTCAGAAGCGTCACTGCAACACTTGATGACAAGGCTGGCAGAGATTTGCTACGCCAGCCCATGAAGCACTAAGCAGTATTAACGAATGCAAAAACTTGTATTATTGCTTTACCCACACAAACTCATTGCATGATAAAGATACCTCAGTGGTATACATTTGAAGCACCATTACCTGTCTGTCATAAGTAAAAATAGCGCAGGGACTATCTTTGATTCTCCCTCCACTGTAATAAAAGCAGGAGATCACCATGGATGAATCATTTTGGATATCTGGAATAAAGAAAGACAAGATAGATGTATATAAAAAAAATCTACTGCAGCTGCATCCACAATCTACTAAATCTACTACTGTTACTGTAGCTGTCAGCACTTAAACAAAGCAAGATTCTTCTTGCTGTAACCTGTAATTCTGCAACAAGTGGCACACTATTTCATGTTAATGGATGGCTCAAAGCAGATACAAACATTTTTGCACTCCTTTGCAGCTATGAGGACGGTCTGTTTTACAGCCTAGCACACACGCACACACATACACACACACACAAAGCGACCGAATAGGCAGCAGTGCTATTAAGCAGCATTAATAATACAATAAAAACACATCTTACTTCAGTCCTGAAAGAAACTCAGCAACCACTTCATCTCACCCAGTAAGGTCCGCTGCTGGGGGAGATGAACAAGTTTCGGTTTGCAGCATTGATGAGGGTGCCTTCACTCTCGTTAGCCACTCCCATTCCCTCTTGCTCAAGTCTTCATTTCAGCTAAGTCCAATCCTTCAAAATCACTTGACGCCTCCACTTCCCCAGGTCCAGCGGTAGAGATTTGGGTTCTTTGGTGTGATAGAGACTGTAAAATAGTAATAATTCAAACGTGGAGTACAGTGAGGCAAAAAAGTATTTAGTCAGCCACCAATTGTACAAGTTCTCCCACTTAAAAAGATGAGAGAGGCCTGTAGTTTTCATCATAGGTACACTTCAACTATGAGAGACAAAATGAGAAAAAAAAAAAAAAATCCACAAAATCACATTGTCTGATTTTTAAAGTATTTATTTGCAAATTATGGTGGAAAATAAGTATTTGGCAATTTCTCTATAACAACAGTTCATCTCAATACTTTGTTACATACCCTTTGTTGGCAATGACAGAGGTCAAACTTTTTCTGTAAGTCTTCACAGGGTTTTCACACACTGTTGCTGGTGTTTTGGCCCATTCCTCCATGCAGATCTCCTCTAGAGCAGTGATGTTTTGGGGCTGTTGCTGGGCAACATGGACTTTCAACTCCCTCCAAAGATTTTCTATGGGGTTGAGATCTGGAGACTGGCTAGGCCACTCCAGGACCTTGAAATGCTTCTTACGAAGCCACTCCTTTGTTGCCCTGGCTGTGTGTTTGGGATCATTGTCATGCTGAAAGACCCAGCCACGTCTCATCTTCAGTGCCCTTGCTGATGGAAAGAGGTTTTCACTCAAAATCTCTCGATACATGGCCCCATTCATTCTTTCCTTTACACAGATCAGTCGTCCTGGTCCCTTTGCAGAAAAACAGCCCCAAAGCATGATGTTTCCACCCCCATGCTTCACAGTACGTATGGTGTTCTTTGGATGCAACTCAGCATTCTTTCTCCTCCAAACATGACAAGTTGAGTTTTTACCAAAAAGTTCTATTTTGGTTTCATCTGACCATATGACATTCTCCTAATCCTTGTCAGGATCATCCAAATGCTCTCTAGCAAACTTCAGACAGGTCTGGACGTGTACTGACTTAAGCAGGGACACGCGTCTGGCACTGCAGGATTTGAGTCCCTGGCGGCGCATTGTGTTACTGATAGTAGCCTTTGTTACTGTGGTCCCAGCTCTCTGTAGGTCATTCACTAGCTCCCCCCGTGTGCTTCTGGGATTTTTGCTCACCGTTCTTGTGATCATTTTGACCCCACGGGGTGAGATCTTGTGTGGAGCCCCAGATCGAGGGAGATTATCAGTGGTCTTGTATGTCTTCCATTTTCTAATAATTGCTCCCACAGTTGATTTCTTCACACCAAGCTTCTTACCTATTGCAGATTCAGTCTTCCCAGCCTGGTGCAGGTCTACAATTTTGTTTCTGGTGACAGCTCTTTGGTCTTGGCCATGGTGGAGTTTGGAGTGTGACAGTTTGAGGTTGTGGACAGGTGTCTTTTATACCGATAGCTAATTCAAACAGGTGCCATTAATACAGGTGGAGGACAGAGGAGCCTCTTAAAGAAGAAGTTACAGGTCTGTGAGAGCCAGAAATCTTGCTTGTTTGTAGGTGACCAAATACTTATTTTACCGAGGAATTTACCGATTAATTCATTAAAAATCCTACAATGTGATTTCCTGGATAATTTCCCCCCCATTCTGTCTCTCATAGTTGAAGTGTACCTATGATGAAAATTACAGGCCTCTCTCATCTTTTTAAGTGGGAGAACTTGCACAGTTGGTGGCTGACTAAACACTTTTTTGCCTCACTGTATTTACTGGCATGACAGAGTTGAATTTATCATCTTACTTCATCAATATTTACAAATGCTGCTTTAGACACTTAAGCAACCCAAACCAAAAACAACCGAAGATTGAGCACTAGAAATAAACTAGAAATAAAATATTTCTTTATTTCATTTTGCCTTTAAGAGCACTGTGAAAAAATTGCCATCAAAGTGAAATCAAGTAAATATCAGAAAACATTAATCAAGCCAGCTTTAATTTGTAAAGGAGACTCTTCTCATGTCATGAGCAATGTATAACTTGCGTTGTCTTGGGGTTTTTCCCCCTTGTGTTGCAAGGGAAATGATGTAAACTTTTGAAAAAACAGAATTATCATCAGACCGTTTTCTTGGGCAGCAGAATCTAAATCCTTCTCTATGGAGTTAAGGATTTTATGTTAACATACTAGGGGACCTTTTTTGAGCATTTAATAGCTGTAACTTTGATAAAACAAATGAATACAGCAATGCTAGTTAACATACTCATTCACTCACCTGCTCTCTCAGTCTCACTGCAACTGCGCGACACAGAGCAAAGGGTGCTGCAGCCTCGTGCAGTTTATTATATCGTGCAGCCAAGCTCATTAACTCAGAGCTTAATGTTTGTTTGTTTGAGCTTGTTCCATTTGATCCCCATTAAAATGCTGTTCTAGACCAATTGGAACTTGCTGCCAAATAAGGTGTGCCATATAAATGCACTGCCTTGACTGTAAAGGAAAACAGAAAGTATGACTGAGAGAGGCAAAGAATGCCAAATCACAGGAAGAGTTCTGATACAGTATATCAAAGTCTTTTTTGATTTCCTTTTTGGTTTTATCATATTTTTATATCATGGCTTTGATAGTTTGAAAAAAAAAAAAAGGCTGATGTTCCTCTCTGACTTTTCTCTGAGGGTGTCCTCCACTGACAAGCACCGCGACCTTGTCACATTTTTTCGCAGCTTTTTGACCACAGGCTGTAATTATTTAATGAGAGTGCCAGTGTAGCCTGACCTGACCTCCGCCTCTCTCTGACTCTACATGTGCAGCCATATCTCTGCTTGGATCTTCACTTGTTCTTTTTGTTCCTTTCACTGTCTCTCATGACCTGACCACCTGACTTACTGACTGACCGACCGACCAATTTATCAAGAGATTGACAGACAGACATTCATCCCTTCTCTTTCTTGTGAAGGACAAAAAATTCTGACCACTTTTGTCAGTCAGTTTGTCATTGCCAATTTCAGGCTGACTGGTGCTGCCATGTCTGTCAACACATGCATCACAATTGTTTATGTAATTACAGGCTCATCTAAGGATCATCTATCATCTAAGGACTTGTATTCATTAGCATTTGTCATGAAACAAGCCTATCTGCTGTCTACACTCTGGCAGCTACATGGGACTATATTTTAGCACAGCAGTGCTTTAAGCTTAACACTAGTGTCAGCATTCTAATATGCTCACAGTGATGATGTTAACACGCTGATGACAATAAGATATACTGTTTAGCATGTTGATCACCTTACTTTAGTGTGTTAGCTTGTTAACATTTAATAATACAAACAAAAAAATCAAAGTCTGTACATGCCATAGTCACTAGATTTAGTGGTTCACCAAAGTGATTACAATTCATCATGAGATGAACATGAAATCTGAACCAAACCTATAGCAATCCATCTAATATTCAAGACGTGTCACCAAAAGTGAGAATCGTCAACCTAATTAGGTGTGAGAAGTCACTAAAGTCATTATCGTCTCTTCACAATGAATTTGTATTGACTTTCATGGTCTTCTATTCAAAAGTTATTGAGATATTTCACTTCATGATAACTCACCTTTAGGGATCACCTGTCACTGTAAACATCATAACCTTTCGATGGGAACATTATATTGGTACACCATCAACTAAAGGGCCTTAGCCAGTCATCACAAAGTAATCAAAAGCAAAGGTAAATGATTACAAATAACTTCAATTTAGTAAAAAGTAGAACAGGAAACATTAATACCAGGAAAACACCATGGCCTCATATAAATTATTACTCATCAATCATTTTGTATTTTTTTTTAAATACACATGCTCAAATAAAAACAGAAAAATACTTCAACTTAGAACTTAGAAATTTCTCTGGATCTCTGGACCTTTATTTCTTTGGCCATTTTAATGTAAAGATACAGAGGACAGTGGAATGTTAATATAAAATATAACTAAAACAGATCTGCACTGGACTTAGCACAACTAGATGTTATCTAATAACTGTTTGGAAAGTCTTTGTTATATACCAAAATATCAAAATCTTACCAAACTTGTGAAACTATTGATAGATCCAAACAAAATGAAACCACACAAAACAATTTGAAACATTTATCATTTATATTGTAACATGTAAAATCTAAAGCAGTTATGTCAGCACTGTTGGATTTGAGTGATGATGTCCACTGGGTTTTTCAAAATCTTAGATTGACCATAATAATCATAGAATTGCTTGGTGTATTTTTCAAAAATACCAGACCTATACATCTGAACAAATAAAGGAATAGAAAAACAAATCTTTGACATTGAAATCTCTTGGTACTATATAGACATCATAGACATCTATGATGTAACCATTTGACACTTCTTCTTCCCACATTTATCTTCTATCTTTATCTAATTGATATCTAAATATCTTACTCCCTATTTGTTTGCTTCTTTTCAAATCTCATAGGGTTGGAAACATGACTCTCTATATCAGCATACGTCAATGGGATTGATGACAAGTTACACCTTTTTCTGAACTTATCAGTTTTTGTATTTGCTTTGCTTAACATGCCACATTCACAAATATCTTACATTACAAACATTTTAACAAAAGCAAATTCATAATTAGGTGTATGAACCTGAGTAGTTGTATGTATTTAAAGAAGGGCATTTTTTGAAAGTTCTGTTCTGTGTGGATATCTTCTGTATGATTTGAAAATAATAATTTTCAGTGTTCAGCAGCAGATGAGGCATAGAACATTCTAATATTAGCATCTCTATGGTAACCCATTTTGTTGCCATGATTTCTAAAATGTATGGAATGGCATCCAGATGAGATAATCATCACGGTATGTATGCATCTACACATGCCAGTCTAAGCTCTTTTTTTTAATAATACAGTGGCATGCATATTCATGGTAAGATCTTTTAACAGAAGTGAGGGTGAGGTGTGTGTATGTGTGAAATAATGATAGACAGCAATCTGCCAGAAAGCCAAACAGGAAGCTGTGTGGGTCCAACAGTTCCCCGGCTGTGTGGAGACATTGTGGACTGCCCAGCACCAGAGGTCTGAACAGATGGATTTGGTGGGGTGCACCGGAAGGTTTTTGGGGAGAGCGCTGTCCTGATGTTCACGGCTAGTTGACTCAACCACTGGGGGGCTTGCTGACAAGACCAGAGGAAATGGGGACACAGCAAAAGCAAAATGTGTGTATGTTTCTCTGTGTGTTGATGATGTGAAGGGTGAAATGGTCTCCTCCTCTGTTTTCTCTTTTTTTTGTTCTGTTTGCCATGTTTTAGCTGTTGAACAGCAGGCCACAATTATATAAAAAAAGCAATTATGGTCTGTCTGACTGAGCACATCACTGAAAGTGCCTCCAACCAACAAAATGAGTTCCAGTCCAAATGGATGGAGTGACACAGCACTAGTCATAGTAATAAGAGGTGGTATGTAAAATCCCCACAGAGTCATTATTCACTGTACACCCATCATCCATTCAGTGATAGTGGGGCACTGCGACAAAGCTGTCATCTCTGAGAAAGAAAATATGGAAGGAATAAACATGATTTCCATCAAACGGTTCACAGAAGTGTCGGCAGTGGCAAAAATATAAAATATTTAGTGATCCATGGATCTCAGTGTGGCTTCAGTCAGTACTCTGACCAAGCCTGTGACTCTCCATGTGGAGACTGGACCATATGCAACACAGTTTATCTCGTTAGCAAACTGTTCTCACAGTTGCAACAGGAAACCAATAAAAATGATGTAAACTACTTGAGGAGCAACGAAGTATAGGACAGATTAATTTGGTTGGTTATACATTTAGATCATCAAACTGTTTCCATTTCCCATGTGGATACATTTATAATGCCTTTATAATTGGTTTCTCCCATTCATACAAGGCTGTCCTACATTCAAGGCTAATTTCTCTCATAGAGATTGTGCTTTTGGGGAGCACCCTACAAAGTGGAAAAAGTAGGAAATGCTTTTTTTGCTTTGTGTGGAAATAAACTTATGCTAGTGACTCGGGCTTATTCACAGCAGTGTTTTCAGTAAATGCTAACTTTGGCATGGCAACATGATCACAGTGACAGTTTAACATGATAACACTTAGCAAGTATGGTGTTTGCCATCTGCCTTATCTTAGTGCAGGGTGCTAACATGCTGGCATGACTTCAAGGACTGCAGTCAGGAATGGCGGGGGTGCCAAATCACACAATACGAGAATTACTTCATAATGTTGCTTTAAATTCTTGCAATAACTTACAGAAACTAACAAAAGTTACTATCTCCAAACCCGACACGCCTCTCTCTCCCAGCAGGAGGCGGTGAATCACAGCAGCAGCAGAGACAGGAGAGGACAGGAGAAATGGTTGATGCTGGCTAATCTGAAGTTTATAAACTTTATTTATGGAAGAAGAACCTGTATAGTAAGAGTACTTATAAATAACTGGGCCAATAAGTGTAGGACCTGTGGGTGATACAAAGATAATATCCTAATAATATGATGTGTGTCACTTGTTAGCTGAATTATGTAATGCTGGATTTGTGTTCTTGAAATGCAATTGTAAAATTCTTGCAAAGTAATGGACATGAAAGAGTTTTAATACTTATAATGACACAATAAGTAATTGTGCATTGTTCACTATTCTTTTGCTCACTTGATGAGTTGCTAGCTGTAATTATTTGTGTGTAATTGAATTTGATGAAGTGATTCTGACTGTGCAACACTTGGCTTTCACTGGTATCTTTTAGTTTGAATATGAACATAAACTAGGTATGACTACTATTTAATCATTTATTAAATATGTGTACTAGACTGAATGCGTGTTCAGTGCTGCTGTATGGTGTTACCTCTTGCTTTTCATTTTGGTGTCCTTGTCAACAGGTTAGCACTTGCAAAGTAATTCAGGGGACCTCTTATCACCACTTCACTTCACACTTAAATTATGGGTGGACAGTAACAATTAATGTACTGATTTCGATAAATCTTTTCAGTAGCATAGCAAGTATCATTTTAAGTAACTTCATTTTGAAGAGTTGTGATGACTTAATAATGTTGGGAATTACATTGACTTAATATTGTGTGTCATTAAAACTCAAATTGGTTTAAAACCAAATTTAAGTTGTCTAACTCTGTCTTACCGCTGGACACACCAAACTTCACTTCGGGGATGAACGCCCCCCTCTCAGATATCTCTTATCACCATGCAGAGGAGGTCGGCCTATGAAAATAACTTCTGTCATTACGTAACAACAGGAGCTGAATCTGAACAGCCTGTAGAAGTGCTGTTTTACCAGTGGGTGGGCTGCAGAGACCATGCAGGAATCATTTGCTTTCCTCATTCTGGATGTTGGCAGGCTCAGAGAGGACCAGCTTATATATGTAGAGACCAGAGAAAACGTGTTTTTCATTATATGGAACCTCTAAGAGCTACCTAAAATCTTTGAACTTCATGTCAGAGGAGCTAATTAAGGTGGCAAAGCAACAGATAGGCCTACTGGACTTAATTGAAGGAGTGAAACAACTGAAGGCTGTGATCAAAGAGAAAGACAAGAAAATTGAAGAGCTTGAAAGAAGAGTAGATGATTTGGAGCAGTACACAAGGATGGAAGACCTTGTGATATCTGGACTTGAGACAACCCACCGTACCTACGCACAGATTACAGCAGGGGACAAGAAGAGGTGAACTACACACGCTTGAGCAGCAAGTCATCAACTTCTTCAACAACAAAGACATTCTATAGACAAAGTATAGCTGCTTGCCACACTATACCCCAAAGATGAGACAACTGGCCCAACAGGTCCAACATCATCATTTGATTTGTGAGTAGAAAATATAAAAATGAGGTGCTAAAGCAGACACAAAATTGAAGGGCACAGGGGTATGTGTGAATGAGCATCTGACAAAACGAAAAGGTGAAATTGCAAGACAAGCTAGAATCCTGAAAAAGGAAAAGCGGATTCAAGACACCTGGACAAGGAACTGTAAAATAATGATACGACTAAATGGCACACCTGAACAGGCTAATGTGATAGCTGTCAGAGATATTGAAGCGCTGGAATGATACAAATGAAAATGATGAATCACATGGTAGAGAGTTGGAATAGTGGGGAAATGTCAAACATTTATTTTGTGTCATCGAATACAGGCATATGGCAAAATACTGCTTGTGAGTGACAAAATATGGCAAAAATGGGTGAATACACAGATTTGAAGTCTTTAGACTTTCAAGATCATAAGCTTTATGAGTTGGAAAATGACACTGATCCAGAGATCCTCTTCTACCAGAACACTGACATGAACTGTTACTATTATTCTGAAGATGAGTTCAATTCCAGTATGAAGATGGAGGGGTTTTCAGTGATTCATTTTAATAGTAGAAATCCCTACAGTAACTTCTCCAAAATTAAAGATTACCTTCAACAAATTCAAAAGTTAAATATAATAGCAATTTCAGAGACTTGGTTGGGTGATGAAAAAGATCTGCAGCATGGATTAGAAGATTATGAAATGTTTTGGCAAAATAAGAGCAATAAAAGTCGAAGAGGCGTTGCACTGTTTGTGATGATTGCTTTTAAATGCAAAGTTACTGGGGATATGACCATTGTTATTGACACTGTGATGGACTGTATAACCATTGAAACTGAGCTTGAAAGCTTCAAAAATGTATTTATTAGTTGCATTTATAGAACACCAGGATCATGTATTGATCAATTTAATGAGAAGATTTCTGAATTATATGAAAAACACAAAGACTATTTTGGTTTGTGGTGACTTCAACATGGACTTGCTGAAATCAAATCATCATATGAAAACAGAAGAGTTTGTTAATATTATGTTTAGTTTGAGTTTACATCCATCAATTGTCAATTGTAAAACCTAGCGTAATAACCGAAGATGCTGCAGCATTGATAATATTTTTACAAATGAAACTGATGTGAAAATAGTGGATTATTGGTGACTGTTGTAAGTTATCATTTGCCTGTTTTTGTTATGTTATAAATGAACAAAAAGTTTATAGGAACAAATACACAGACTAGTAACTTAGTTACAAGAATAAAATCACTAGAGGCAATTATGGCACACAGGGCAGACCTTATGAATCATGACTGGCAGTACGTTTATGGAGATGATACTCATCATATGATGCTGTCAGGTCAAGGTTTTAAAGGGGAAAGACTATGGAGAGGGAGGTGGACCCAAATGCAGTTAATGGAGGCAAGATAAGGAGAACAAAGGGCGAGCTTTATTTAAAGCTGTTACCAAAAAAACCAAAAGCAGACAAAAGGTCAAAAGGCAAAGTAGCAAACAAAACATCAAGACAAAGTAGCAAAATAAAACAGTTCAACAAGGTGCAAAAGAAAAAGGCAAAGTACAAAACAAACCTGGAAAACTCAAAACCAAAAACATACCGAGCATGGACAGGAGCATGGAACAGGAGCATGGAACAGGAGCAAGGAACAGGAGACAGAAAACAGCTAACAGAAAACAATGACCAGACAAAGAGTGAGGGGAAACACAGAGACTAAATACACAGACACTAATGACATGACGAGGAACAGGTGAGGAGAGAGGAGGAAGGAAGCCAGGTGAGATAACGAGGGGGAGGAGCACAGAGGAACAGACCAGGAGGGAACAAGACAACAGACAGAGGGAGCCAGAGGGGAGAACATAGGAGAAACTTAAAGGACACATGAGGGCATGGAAAATCAAACACATGACACACAAGACAAGGAAAAAACAAAACACAAGACATGATACCAAGATGTAAATCATAAACAAGAACCCAAAAACCAAATACAAAGACAAACACAAACAGGAGTCATGACAGATGCATTTTTAGAGGCATTTTTGTTATTTTAAGACAGCCATTGTCCATTGTAAGAATATAGACAAAATCCAAAAAAGAGAAAAACATGGTTCACAGAATGGTTGGAAAAAGCTTATAAAATGAAAAATAGGCTCTATAGGGCATTTATCACATGTAGAACAAAGGTATAGGAGGACAAGTACAAAAAATATAAAACCAAATTGACACATATTATGAGACTGCACCAAAAAAGACTATCATGATCATTTGCTGGAAAAGCACAAAAATAACACTGAAGGTACCTGAGAGAGCTCAATGGTATGATAAAGAAACTGTAGGAAAAATGACTTTCCAACATATTTTGTAAATAATAACAATTAAATAATTGAAAATGCAGAGGAAATTGCTGATGAGTTTAATGATTTTTTTTTTTAATGTAGTCCTAAATTTAGCAAGGAAAATTAGTGATGTAGACCGTCATGGTGATTTTGCATTTGCATACAGATTGATGAGGCTGTTGTGGTCAACATGGTAGCAGAGCTTTGTGAAGTTTTTCAGCTTTTAAAGTGATGATGTAATGATGTTATTTAGTTATTTAGTCTATAAAACTATAGCTAATAACTCAAATTATTCAATGAATTCAAATTCATACGACTGGAATTCTCAGTTTCTCACATGAAGTTCTGTCACATTAAGTTATTATTTTGACTGTTTTTGGCACACTCCCAGCCCTGAATATCTTACTTATTGCTCTATATGTTGTCTCACTGCAACAGACAAGGAATAAATCTAAATAAATCTTGCTCAAGCAACATTACCACCATCTTTCTGAGAGGCACACATTGAGGCAATGGAGCTAATATTTAAATATATGTGCCAGCATTTCATCCCAATGAAGCTAATGTGTATAATGTGATTATACACTAATTAAAACATATATATGAACATCACATTCCATTTCTGCCAGGTCTGTTCTGCTAGATGCCTATACGAATTCCACGCTGCACATTTAAATCCAAGATGGATTAGAATGACTCCCATTATGGATGTCTCCCCTGTGTTTCCTAGGTTGGTCCAGCTGGTAGGTTTGAATGGTTGAAAGATGTTGAGGGCAGTGGTCATCTCAAAGTCTGCTACTCTTAATTCAAACTGAGCTTTCTTCTCCAATGATGCCAAAAAAATAACAGTTACAAAAAACAGAAATATAGCAAAATCTGAAGAAGCTACCAGCTGATTCATGTGCTGCCATTGTGGCTGCATGCTACATCAAACGCCTCCAGTAAATTCGGTGCAACTGAGTTTGTACTTTTTCATTGAATATGCTTTTTTCTTGCAATTAAGTTTATGTCAACACCATCAGCCACCATTAGAAGCTAAGTATTCCTATTTATTTAGGCATACATAGATTTGAAGTATTATGTCTACACCATAAGTGCACTTATATTCTATTCGATGTAGACTTTTCAATTTTTTTTACACTACTTCACATGTACTCCTCCAGACACTCTTATATCTTGCAACCTTTTTCATTAGCATAACATATACAAATTAAGAATTTTGGACAATTTTAAAGAGATAATTACTTCAGTAATCAACTACACTGGTGGAGCAGATTAATTTAAGCCCAATTGTCCATCTGATGGTGACTCAGACCTTGTGATGTTGACATAGAGCTGACAGTGGGGACTGATGCCTAATTATAAGCAATGGCAAAAGTTTCACCACAATGCAATGTTGCATGGATTAATTACTTCATACAACAGTTTGGTGCTACAAATAACAATTTTTCAGACACATTTTATACTTTAGTTAACATAAGAAACATTTGGTGAATCAATTAATATTCTCATGCCCTAAATCAATTGATGCCCTTCATCAGGGCATTAAAAGCCTGATATGGACTTTCGGTCTTGAAACATGTTGGTTTATTCATGATTTCATAAAGGGTTGTAATCATTATTACTGTCAGAGTGATTCTGAATCCTTTTAGACTATCAACCAAAACCATGGTCTTCCATTGTAAACTAGACAATCATTGTTTTTCACCTACATTATATGACTTGATTGACTTTTCGAATAAGAGTTGCGGGAAAGCATGGTAGTGGTCTGACCCATGAGCACCGAGTACTCATGTAATAATGTTGCCTTGACTAATGAGTACTCATGTAATATTGTTGCATTGACTACTGAATACTCAAGTAATAATGTTGTAATGCTTTCTCAGTACTCATGTAACAATGTTGCACTGACTGCTGAGTACGTCATGTGTTGGCACGTCAACATGTTGACGGCTTTGCTGCTGATGTGTTCCCATGACAAGATGGTCTAAAGTTTCATTCCTTGTTAAAAAGAAATAAATAGCTTGTCTTTGAAGAAGAAATTTTAACATGAATATTACCTTGTTCTCAGGTCAGGTTCAGGTATTAAACTCATTATCAGACAGGTTCAGTCAGGTCAGGTTTGTAGGTGCAGAAACAGGTTTAGGCCCTTAGGCCCTTTTGGTCCCTTGGCTACGGCCACACAGTCCCAAACCTTTACTCTCTTCAATGTGATCTTAACTTTCCAGGCATACTTATGTCCACCCTTCAGCATAAACCCAGCATGCTACAGGGTCCAGTCGTGCTCACACACATCTGCCACATGATGATCCATTGGAAGCCAATAGCTATCATTTACCCCCAGGGACTACTACTTGTACCCTCAGAAACTGATTAGCATAGTGTCTGCCAGCTGTACTGTTATCTGTTTAGCTTCTCAGGAAGAGACACCATAAAAAAACAGCAGGGAGGCCAATCTCAGGCCCTTAACCACCAGCCTTTCTTATTACCCCCAACCAACTCCACTCTAAAAGAAATGAGTGTGCAGAAAGCTGTACGAAGAGTAGAACACTTTCTTGAGGCATAAAAGTGGGCCTTATCTTTCTAATGACAAGTAGTCATTTACTTGACCATTCAATAAACATGGCAAGGAGGTACGTCACTTACTTTGATAACATCGGGTAGACAGCAAGTTAAAAAGGGGTATTTAATGTTTCTGGGGACTTTTCCATGTCCGTTCTTAACGGACATGAAGTTGACATTTTCCCAACAGGGCCACTACAACAGTAACTTTAAGAGTTCTAAATGTTCCCTTGTTCTTACGAAGAATCAATATAGTTTAGTCCAGGGATAGATAAAAACATACATACACTACAAAACAATTTAGAACTGGAGGGACTTTGGTGTGCTGAAACCCACACTATAGACCTTTCTCACAGCAGGCAGTTTGACACAGATTGGTTTAAGTAACACAGACACCCCCTCCGCCCCCTCCACCAACATGGGAATGGAAATGGTCCCAGTGTCTTGTCAAAAATATTTCATGTTATTGCTACAAGCACTGCTGAAACATGTAGCAATCATTAGAAATATCCAGTGGTTTCACGCATATGTTCAAAACTGCCAGCCCTCACCAAAAATACCCAGAGGATTCATGCTCATAAATGTTACCCATGGGAACTCATGGTGACACTTGACCTTAACTCACTAAGTCCCTACCCGACTTATACTACACACCCTGACATGGTGGTCATGTAAAAGTCATGTGACTATGACAGGATGGGACTTTCCACAAATGAAGAAAATAGCTAATTTCAAAAAGCTTGTTTTCTGTTACTAAAAGTATGTTTAAGCCATTAGTTAAAAAAAAAAAAATATATATATATATATATTCTAATTCTTTAATAATGTGTCCAGTATTACATTTAACCTGCTCTAACCATATTTCTTTTTTTCTCAAGTAAGTTTTTATTTTTTTTATTTTATTTATAATTAAATTTTATAAAATTAACAGCATCAACACACACACACACACAATATATCTATATATCTATATCTATCTATCTATATATATATCTCTCTCTCTCTCTCTCTCTCTCTCTCTATATATATATATATATATATATATATATATATATATATATATATATATAGATATATATATATATATATATATATATATATATTTCCAAATATAGGCTTGTCTTTGTACAATTCCAGAAAATATGCGAGTGGTTAGTCTCCCTTCTCCCACACAGCCTCCAACAGTGCTGTTGTGCAGCAAGTTGCCTACTTTTTTATTTTGGGTGTTATGAAAAAACAAGTTAAATTCTTCCAGCAAAACTTCCTCCATAGTTCCATAGTTTGTGGATGTACATTGTGTCTCACACATTTGATATAATTCTTTTTCTGTTGTTTGAATCTGCAACTCTGCTTCCCATTTTGCTTTTATGTAGAGCGTTGTTTCCCCTCCGCTTCCCTTCAAAGCTTGGTAGAAAGCAGAGATGACCCGAGGCCACCTCTGCTTGTATGCGAGGCCATACTTTCCTTCAAATCTTGGAAGCTCATAAATTCACCATTCTCTGAAACTGTACATATTGCCATTATGCTGTTTTGGGCCCATTCTTTGAATATTCGATCATTCACCCCTGGCTTAAACTTTAAGTCATTTGCAAACCACCTCAATGTGTGCACCCCTCCCTTTAATTTGTATTTTTTGACTACAACATACCAAATTTCTAGTGTGAATGCTACTGTTGATCCATAACACATCTCAAAGCTCATGCAAAATATTTGTCTCCCACCAAGACCTGGGTCTGGTAACCCTGTATCTCCCTTTCCATTTCTTTCCATTGAGACTCACAGTCAGCTCTATACCAACATGCCAGTTGTATGAGTTGACCTGCATAAGATTTGGTAAAGCCATTCCCCCCTTACTTTTAGGCAGCTGAAGTGTCCTAAATTCTTTGCTTTCTGCTATTCCAAATGAATCTTGAGATTATCTTATCCCAGACTATAAATTTGTTTTGAGGAACGTTAATTGGAAGAGATTGGAATGAATAAAGCAGCCTGGGTAAACTATTCATGTTAACCGTTTGTTTTCTAACACTGAAGTCTAAAGGGAGGGTAGACCACCTTTCAACATTCAGATGTTTTCATTAATTGTGTTATAATTGGTTTCAAACATGCCAAGATACTTAATTGTTTTAGAATTCCATTTCAGATTATATGCATCTCTGATTTGTTGGGATGGAGAATAATTAAATGAAAGAATTTTTTTTTTTTGTTATATTCAATTTATACCCTGTACCATCGGTTCAAGTAGATCCACTAGTTTTGTGAGACAGTTATTTGGTCGTTCAATAAAAATGATGACATCATCTGTGAAAAGTCCAGTGATATGTTCTTTCCCCCCTACATTGACAACTTGCAGGTCTTCACTTTCCCTTTTTGCTTACACTAAGGGTTCAACATATAAAGCAGGAAGAGTAGGAGAAAGACAACAGCCCTGTTTAGAACCTCTCTCCAACTGAATCCTAGTACACAAGCTTCCATTTGCCTTAATCCTGGCTGTAGGCTCATGATAAATAGTTTTAATACTATTTATAATGCATCCAAACTAACCAGAACCATACTTGTACCCTTTTTTTGAGCGCTGTCTACAATATGGAGGGTTCTTCTAATATTGTCCTGCGTTTGACACCCTCTAATAAATCCAGTTTGAGGTAAATAGCTTGTAGTCTACATTTAGAAGTGAGATTGGCCTAAAATTTTTCATTGTTCTTTGTCTTTGCCTCCCTTAGGTAAAATGGTAACAACTGCTTCCTTCCTTGATGGGGGAGCCCTGCCCTCTTTAAGGGTCTAGTTAAAACAGGACAAAAGCAGAGGCGTTAGCTCCTCTCTAAAGGCCTTATACCGTTTGGATGGAAATCCATCGTTCCAGCTCCTTAACTGTAAATTGTGATGGTATCTTTCTGTATCTCTCCAATAGATGGCAGCTTGAGCGAGTTAAGAAAACGTATTGTTTTTTTCCATCAGCTGATGGTGCTTTGGAATAGAGTTTCTTATAGTATTCTTCAAATATTCTTTCTATCTCATCTGGCTCATGTAATAATTGATTGGTTTGAGGATCACTTATTTTATGAATTACATTAGAGGCCTGCTGTTTATGCAGGCGTCTGGCCAGAAGTCTAGTTGCTTTTGGTCCTGATTCATAATAAGTCTGTTTTACAAATCTTGCCCTTGTTTCTATCTCTCCCCTGAGGATCTCATCTATCTCCCCTCTTGTTTCCTTAATTTGTTGTAATGCCGATTGATACTGTGTTTTTATGTTTTTTTTCTCCAGTTCTCTTAACTTTTCTACTTTGTGTTTGTATGTGGCTAGTCTGACCTTTTTTTGTGATGTTGTCAGGGTGATCAGTTTCCCACGAATAACTGCCTTCATGGCATCCCACAGTATTACAGGGTCCAGATCCCCATTATCATTCTCATCTATATACTATTTTATCTCTTCCCTTATCTGTTGCACATGTGCCTTATCATTCAAAAATACCCACATTGAGCCTCCATACAGTATTTATTTATTTATTTTAAATATATTCAGATGCTTTGTCAAGCCGATGGCACACTGGGGACGCACAGGGCTTTAGCTACCCATACATTCTGTAAAATCTCTCTATCTATACCCCTTTGAAAGGAGAACTTTAACGGTGTTTGTGTTAAAGAACTTGGACCTGAGAAGCCCAGTCTGAATTTAACACAGCAGACACATGAGAAAGGTAAAGTGTACCAGAGGAGCTTCTCTCTGAATTGGTATGACAGCAAGGCTTGACTAACTGGATGTAATTTTGCAAATGCAGTATTCTGTTTCCCGTGTTTACTTTTTAAAATGCAAGGGACAGATAGTACATGGACTGTAACAGGAGTTAGAGACCTAAAACATCTGTCAGAGAGGAAAACATGAATGCTCGAAGGTACAAGAACGACGCTGTCAACCTAGCCGTGCAAGGCAGGACTAGCATAGCTGTGAAGCTGGATGGAGGACACAAGATTGAATTCTGTGGCGCTTTTGAGCTGGCATCACGAAGCTATGATGAGACAGCATCCTCTGACAACCCCGGCATTTTTCAGGGATTAGTCAATTTTGTGGACTGTGTGTTAGAGGAGCACCTGAAGACCACCACCATCTTTAAGACAGTTCAGAACAAACTTTTGGACTGCATGCTGTCAGTTATTCTAGACTGCATTCTGGAGGATGTAAAAACAACAGATTATCTCGCTATCCAGGCAGATGAAACAATAGACACTTCCACTCATTGTGCTACACTGAATAAAGTCCAAGAGCGTTTTTATGAGTTCATCCTGCTTCCAAATGCGACCGCTGACACAGTCACCACTGCGGTGTTGGAAAGTCTGAAGACTATTCTTCCTGAGGGACAACGGGGAAAGCTAATCACCCAGGTCCATGACGGAGCTGCCATGATGAGAGGAGCCACAGATGCCATGCAGCACAAGGTTCACAACATTTATGGGAGTGCCCACTACCTACACTATTAAGCCCATCAGCTGATCCTGAGAATGCAGCAGGCATCATCCCACATCAGAGGTAAGCTGTAACAGTTTTCTATATACAGGTCATGAGGTGTTTTACCTTTTGTATCTTTGTTTGTCTTCAATTCCTGTATAATTATTACAGTCTACATATTTTAATGTTCTGAATTATTCACCACACAGTTACTGAAGAGTATAAACACACTGAAATGTTTAGAGTTTAGAGTTTTTTTCATATTTGTGGTATTTAACAATAAGTTGTCCTTGTTTTCTTCCATACAATTATATGGTCAGCTTGTAAGGAGATAATGATGATATTTACATGGTGAGATATGAACATTTAATTCTACGTTTATTAAGATGAATATTTAAAAAGCTGAAAAAGCAGAAAAGCAGAGAAGTAAGAGGGCTGAAAAAGCTTAAAAAGGTGAACAGTTTCAATAGCTGGTCATATGCAGGAGCAGTAGCAGAGCCAAAGTGGAAATGTCTCCATACGAAAGATTGCCTCCCAAACTCCTGCCATTTTTGAAAGCAATGTAATGGTTATTGGCAAAATATTTATATATTGAGTCACAGGAGACATTGCTGAACTCTGTGATGTTTTTTTTTTTTTTTTTAATCTGTGTAGAGTGAAAAATGAGGGTGGCAGAGTGACAGACAAAACAGGTACGTACCGGCTGCTCTCCTCCAGAAATTTGGTCTCACAATTAACATTGCGGCTTATGGGAGAGCTGCTGGAGTGCTTGTCGCTCTAGTACTTCTACAGCTAAAAGTGTAAGTCCTGCATCTTAAATAAGACCATCAGCTGAAATCCAGCAAGATGTCCTACATTTCTATGTATATAGTGCCTATGTGAAGTAAAAGATGTGGGATCCAAATTAAGCTGAACAGAATTTCTTTCTCCAGTTCTTCCAGCTGCTCTACACTCTACCTTGCAGTGGTGCACTAATTTCAAATTCTTTAGTTATTGGTAAAATATATTATTAAACAATTTTTGCATATCTGTAAATCAAAGAAATAAAATTTTACCATCCTATACTGGTTACATTTTAACGTAGTCATTTTATTCTTATTTTTTTTCATGTATTTGTAGTATGAATAATAATAAACAATGCACTCTTCAGAATGCACTTGAGATCCCCTTCAGAGTTGGCAGTGAGTCGAGAGACGTGAAGATAGCTCGGATGATGACCACAATCAAACATGAACACAGGGCAGCAACATACTCTCAGCCAAGGACATAAACAAGGAACTGAACAAGGAGCTGTCCTAGGAAAGTTTCTTGGAGAAAGAAACCTTTTGAAGAAACTAAGTGCTCATTCACACCTCAAGACAATCTTCATAATTCCCTGGAGTATTTCAGCAAGCGCATAACACTAAAAATGCTTGTGTTACTGAAGAAACAATTACATTTGTACAGTGTACAAACGTCTGAATATCACAACAACGTTAACATGAAGAACTGATAATACTGATTGGCTTATACCTGCGCATGGGTCTAGCCAACTGCCAGGAAATTGTGCATACTATTAAAAAAGCTGTTTTTATACTGGGCAATAAGCCACCAATTGGCCATAATTTTTGCGGCTCGGTCCACAGTTTTAGACAGAAGGCGGTAAATTGGGGGTCTGTTTTGGTCCGCCAATTTGATGCCTTGGAGGGAACACTTATTTCCACCTCCATTGCTATCTAAATCTGAGCCGTCAATGTGCCGGCAATTGCGTGAGATGGGCGGAGGTATCGATGACCTGCACTGTTGTGCGACCCACAGCTGGGGAGTTTTAAACCAGGAAACAGCTGATCACAGCAGTCAGTTCATTGCTTCATACATGGACGTGAAGATGAGCAACTGGAAAGCTGCTGAGATCCAGGCGGCACACTTTACCTTGTAGCAAATGTGCCACCTTTTCTATTTAAAAGGGGCTAATGACACAAGGTGTCCTATGGTAGCTGACATGTCATGCAACTGTTTTCGGAACCTGCTGGTGTCTCCGCATTTCACTGAACACTGGTTTGTCAAACAGGCAAGTTGAGGATACGTGCTGGAAGATGTGTCCATTGCTGGATATGTTTCGCAAACAATGCCTGAAACTAACCCCAGAGTACAACTCTGTTGATGAGCAACTGCTGTCCTTCAGAGGGACTCACAGCCAACTAGGGCAGTATGTGATGGGCAAACCCCACCCTTGGGGATTTAAGTTTGGGGACACTGGTCTTCCTCTGATTTTTCTGTCTATGAAGGTGGCACTGGAAAAAAGAAAGGCCTCACTGATACATGTGTTGCAAGGTGCGAGTACAACATTGGGTCACTACCTGTAATGGCAAACCATCAAGTTAAACATTTCAAACATGGTGCCGGTAAACCAGAGGTTTTGGTTCCCTTTTTTAGCTTTTTGAGAAGTGGTCCAATGAGACAGTGTTATTTATTTTCATTTAGCTTGCATATTTTGTGATGTCCAACATCCATCCATCTACTTCCATTTATCCGGGGCGGGTCGCGGGGGCAGCAGGGACACCCAGACTTCCCTCTCCCCGGACATTTCCTCCAGCTCTTCTGGGAGGATCCCAAGGTGTTCCCAGTCCAGCCGAGTGACACAGTCACTCCAGCATGTGCTGGTTCTTCCTCGGGGTCTCCTCCCGGTGGGACATGCCAGGAACACTGCCCAAGGAAGGTGTCCAGGGGGCATCTGATACAGATGCCCAAGCCACATCAGCTGGCTCCTCTCGATGTGGAGGAGCAGCTGCTGTACTCCGAGCTCCTCCTGGGTGACAGTGCTCCTCACCCTATCTCTAAGGGAGCGCCCCGCCACCCTGCGGAGGAAACTCATTTCAGCCACTTGTATCCAGGATCTTATTCTTTCGGTCACAACCCAAAGTTCATGACCACAGGTAATAGGCCTGTGTTCAAAAAATTGATACGGCCTGATATTGGATATTTTTGCCGATACTTGCATTGATGCACACCTTAAAGAATCGATATTTCAATAAATGTCTAGACTGACATTTCAAGACACATTTTCCAAGGTGCAGTACACATATTTTCTCATGGCAGTAGAGCGCCATCTACACAATGCAATGCACGCTTTTCGCCAAAACAGACAAATAAGTATGGATAAGACAGTTTACCCACCCAACCAAAACTGTGTGACACTTCCAAGTCTAAATACCCATCTATTTCGGGCACAGAAGATTACAGAGGCACTTTTATGCTTTATTTGTAAGGACAACAAAGGATTCAGCTGCTCAACGAGCGTGAGCCACGCTATGTAATTCCCACTCATTGGTTCATCACAGAAACAGTGGTGCAGAAGTTTTACAAAGATATGAAGGGAAAAGCCAAAGAAACCATCTCCTTTGCAGAGAGAGTCGCCATCACATGTGATGCATGGACATCAAGAGCAACAGTCATATGTGACGTTTACATGCCACCACATTTCTCTAGAATGGGAGATTGTCTCCCATGTTCTGCAAACAAGAGCAATGTAATGGATCAAACATTGCAGATTTGCTTCAGTTTGTGATGGATGAATGGGGGTTTGGTTATAAGAGTCCAGCTTTAGTGACAGATAATGAATCTAACGTGACCATTGCAGCAGAGCTGGCAAAGTTGGTGCATGTCAAATACTTTGCCACTCAAGGTGCCCACCGTGGCCCATCTCCTGGGATGCATTCGCAGCATTGTAGTTTTTTTTAGGAAAAGCACAGCTGCAAGCCATACCCTTAAAGAAAAGCAAAGACTTCTAAATCTCCCCGAGTACAAGCTCATGACAGATGTTGCCACTAGATGGAACAGCGCTCATGACATGTTGTAGCGGTTCGTAGAGAAGCAACCAATGATTTGCACCGCATTACTCTCTGCAGAGGTGCGGAAGAATGCCAAGGACTTGTGGACTTTAAATGACACCAACCTGTCCTGTGCCGAGGATGTTGCCAAGGCCTTGAAGCCACTTAAAGTAGCAACGCACGTCATGTCTGAAGAGAAGACCCCTACGTTATCCATCATTTCACTGCTGCATGCTCAGCTATGCCACAGCGCAGAGATCCAAGCTACAGACTCAGCAGCAACAAAAGAGAAAAAAAATGCTGTGGCCATGGATCTTTGGGAAGAAATACGTGAGTGACAAGCCCTTTCTGTGCATGGCTTCAGCATTGGATCCACGCTTCAAGGCTCTACCCTTCCTGGAAGAGGATGAAAGTTGGGAAACCTACACCGCCATAGCATCAGAGGCAGTCTGGATTCATCAGGTGAGGATGAGCTGACCCTAGATAGATTTTTTTTTAACTTAAAATTGGTGTTTTATTCATAATAATGATGATACTACTACTTTTAATAAAATCAACCAGTAATAATAGTAACAGTACTGGTGGTTATAATAATGATAATGGCAGTTATTATTATCATCATTATAGTTATTACTGTTTAATCATTGCTTTGCAATATAGCACAATCAAAGTATACTACTCAGTCACTTTTTTTTCCTGGCGTCAATATTATTTTTTTTCCTGGCATCAATATTAGGTGTGCTTGATTGAATGAGTAGAGTTTTCTGTCATGATTTCAGATGAGACACAGCTATGAACCAGGAGAAGAAGAGGAGGAAGAGGCTGAGAGTGGTTCATCTTCCCCACCCAGCAAGAGGGAAAATGACTCTGCCTGTGCTCTTGCTGATTTGTTTGGAGGGACATTTTCTCTTTCCAAACAAAAGGACTCACTTGTGTCACTAAATGATCAGGCAGGGGATGAAATGAAAAAAATACACTGGATCTCACTGGAAATCTGCTCTGTTGGTGGAGGGAGCACCAGGCTGCTTTCCCCTTACTTTCTAATTTAGCCTGAAGTATCCTGTGCATCTCAGGTACGAGTGTAGCTGCAGAGAGGGTGTTCTCCACTGCAGGAGACATAGTAACAGCTCAAAGAAGTGCACGCTGAGCATGTTGACCAAATACTGTTTCTGCACAAAAATATGAAAATGCGTTAAGCCTTAGCTGTCTGTGCAGGGTTTTAGTCTGGTCAGACTTTGACCTCATGGATTTTTCCACAGAAAACTCAAGACTGTAACCAATTCAATGCAAGAAAAAAATAATAAAAAACAAAGTTAGCCCTTATGTTAAAAGCTGAGTTATGTGTCAATAACAGGTGATTTTCTTATAATATAGTTTTATCTTGTTTAGGACTCTCTGTGGCCCTATTTTGTTAGAAATAGTTGATTCTGCAAAATGTCTTGGTAAACATTAAAAAAAGGGTAGTTCTATGTTTTGGGCACTTTATATGCTTATGTTACTGATATACTTTTTCTTTGTTTAGTCCTGATAAGCCAGATTGACACACCTTCAAATGTGTGAAAACAAAGCAAAGAGGGACACTTAAAGTTAAATATTTATTGTATTTTCTGTTTTCTATTGTAATAACAAGGTATTTTCTTTTTATTTTAGTTTAAGGCTATCTGAGGACTTGAATGTAAATTGTAAGGCCTGCATCTATGCAGTCCTAAATGAATTTAAAATAAAGGACTTGTTGTGTAAAGGATGTAGTCATTTTTCAAAATTTACGTGTATCACAATACGTATTGTATCGTAGCCCCCATATCGGGAGACGTATCGTATCGTGTGGTTAGGAACTACCCAAGGTGATTATAAGAAGGCTCTGTGACAGCTTTTTTGCAGCTGCACATTTATAGTGCATTATAGCTGCATCTGCTCTCTTGCTTTGCAGCAGAGCTGGCCTGGAGCTTTGAAGTAGCACTGTTGGGGGCTGAGCCATGTGCAACAAGACTGTGCATAAGGTGGCCTTGTTTTGTTGAGGTAGGCTTGCTCATTTTCATGCAGCCTTTATTTAGCTGCTAACTAACTAATCTTTTTCTTGGGTAACTTGTTATTGTTGATAGTGACTGAGCTGCAGTGGGAATGGCACACACTTCCACTGACCAGGAGACTGCACCTCTACTTTCGGGTAGGTATGTATGAATTTACTTCTAATTCTAAAAAAGCGTTATTTGCTTTTTGTTATTCTAGCCTTTTTTTGTGGACTTGTACACACACTACAGCAGGTGGCTCAGCCCACATCTGGGCATATATTGCTGTTTTGTCTCTACCCACAAATGTCTCTATTATTTTCTACATTGAACTCTGATTGACTCTCGTCCTGTCCCTACTTTTGCAACTTGGGCTTAACCTCTGCTGTGCTCACTGTTACTGTTAAAAAAAGTGTGTGTATGGTGAATGGGTCGACTGGGGCCTGGCCCTGTAGCCTAGACTAGGTTCCAGCGTGAATTAAAGTGACACATTCAGCAAACTGAATTAATTGCATAAAATAATTAGTTATAATCAGTTTATGATTGTTCAGTTGGAAAATTGAGTTATTTACTGTTCCTGTGTTAAATTGATTTTGTTCATTCCTTGGGGATGCTTCTTCTCCAAGTAAACCGAGTGCGTGTTGGTGGGGTGGAAATTATAGGCACGGTTGCTTCCAGCGGTGACATCTTTTCCATCCATCTATTATCTGAAACAGCTTATCCCTGTCAGAGACACGGGAGGGCTGGAGCCGATTCCAGCTGACATTGGGCTACAGCGGGGTGCACCCTGGATGAGTGCCAGACATTTTTGGCCCAGTAATTGGTGAGATGTTGGGGTGGCTCTGCATCATGTAGGCACCTGCTTGTTCATTGTGTGTGATGTGCCATCAGTATGTAGCCCTCTTTTCTATAGTAGCCAGGTTTCATACTGGCAAAATGTGCTTAATAAAGGAGTCTCAAGAGCAGCATTTTGCACATTTTAAGATGTAATATTTGTGCTTCAGTTTTGTCATTATTATTTGGTATTTTTCTGCGGCCTGTGTGAAAGTTAAAGCAACCAGTGTTCTCCTGTACTGTCACAGATTGCTGCCTACTCTTCTCAAAAAATAATTGACAATACAGGCAAGTGCCTTGCCTGTTTTCACGTGCTCCCTCAATGCCGTGGCCAGCCTGCCTTCTGCCTCCTGCCTCCACCCTTTGGTTTTTAGAGTAGGATTTTGTGTGGGTTTTTTTTACTTTAGAATTAAAACTTCAAACTTGTTCTTGCCTGTGGTCTCCTGCATTTATTGGTCCAAACCCCTGCCCTAACAATTTTTGATCCTAAGTTTTACAGAATTCAGTATACTTTTCTCTCACTGACCAGAGAAAAAAATCATTACTGTCTCCTTTTCTCAGGCATGAAAATCACTCACATTTCGGTGAACTTTGCCATTTTGAAACCAAAGTAGATGACCTATGTGAATCGATACGATCCGATGAGAACATTTTTATTTCTTTTTTTTGGGGGGGAGCTCTACAACTGATTTTCTAGACGTGGCTGATGCTGAGGTGAGGGAACTGACTGGAGGCTGAAGGTATGCTGCATTCTATGTCAGAAAGACAATACATTTGTCTTCAAAATAAGAGCTTTACATTGCATCCCATTCGAGTTTAGAACTGGTTTCTTAGCGGGGGGCTTTTAATTTGAAAGTAGCTACCGCTAGCTTGCCGCTACAACTACAAGCGGACAACGAAGCCAGCTACAGAGACTGAGGAGACACTAGCATCTCCCCAGGATCTCAGCAGATGAAGTGATGGACTGACTGCTGTGATCAGCTGTTTCCTGGTTTTAAAACTCCCTGGCTGTGGTTTCGCACAACAGTGCACATCATCCACATCTCCGCCCATCTCATGCAATTGCCGGCACATCACTGTCTTGGATTTAGATAGCAGTGGAGGTGGAAATAAGTGTACCCTCCGAGGCGGCAAATTGACGGACCAAAAGAGACCCCAAATTTACCGCCTTCTGTCTAAATCTGTGCATCTAGTCACCAAAAAGGACGGCTACATTGGTGGCTTGCTGTCCAGTACAAAAATGGCTATTAACTATGCAAACAAGGGCAGCCATGCACTGCAGGCACACTGTCAAACAGAAGTGCACAAGAAGAAGGTGCAGATCATAGCATCAACACACTGCAGCCAGCACCCTTCTTCCAAGCCGAGAGACAGCAACTTTTTCAAAACCCATATATATCTTCTTAAAACACACTCTTTAAGGGCTTGCTTTTTTCATTCTGTGGCAGATTGCGCTATTGAAGTTGTGCTGTTGTGCATTTCATGAGAGAAGTTGTCAGTCTCATTTCTTACATCGCACAATGTGACAATGTATAGATACTTTATTTTATATTCATGCTGTCTTGTAATTCTGCTTTATTTTTCTCTCAAAATGCATAAGATTGATGATTTTAAATATGAAATATTTAAATTTTTCTTGCAGGGGAGCATGCCCCCGGACTCCCTCAGAGGGGTCATATCCTTATCACCTTTTTCACCCCTGACCCGATTTCATGCCTGTTTTCTCATTCCATTCTGCTGTGAAAACTGTCATTATCTGCCTGTAAGTTGCTCCCACTTTCCATACATTTTTTTTAAATATAAATATAAATATAAATATGAATATTGAATTTATATGTTAAATATAAATATACTGCGATGAGCTGTTGACTTGTCCAGGGTATATCCTGCCCTCGCCCAGAGACAGCTGGGATGGGCTCCAGCACAAACCCCAGCAACCGCATAAAAGGGAAAAAGCGGTTACAGACAATGGATGGATGGATGGATGGAATATAAATCTAAATGGTAAAGTTTAATGATAAATCTAAATGTTAACTCTAAATCTAAATATTAAATGCTACATTTAAATGTAAAATTTAAATGTAAATATCATGGGTAACTAAATATTTTGCTAATGTAACACTGTCTAACGTACATATAATAAAATTATGGTCATGCATTCTCAGTTTATGCCAATCAGAAGAATTAGGTACATTCAAGGAAGATTGGTGGGACAGGACAACGGTTTGGAAAGAGTAGTAAAAATAGATTTATTGACAACAGTGCCACCTCTAAGTGCAAACATGACTGAAATCCCTTTCTTGTATCAGAAATTATCAACAACATTTTGCTGCATAAAGCTTAATAGATCAACAAAACACTTCACAGTATGAGTTATGAAATCTGGGACCAAAATAATAAACAAAACAAGAAAGAAAATTCAGAAAGAGTCCAAAAAGAGTCAGAAGTCAAGTCTGGGTTAAGTCAATGTTCAGTTTGTTCATCTACCAGGGTAGTGTGATTTTATGCTTTATGTCTTATCTGTATGAATAAATGGTCTTTCCATTGCTCAGTGAAGCTCCCTCTCATGTCACACTCTCCACGTGTATGGGCCTGCATCCTGCTCCACGATCCACCGGTCTAGGCTCTGGCTCACCATCAGAATCCACTCATACAAAAAAAACAACCAGAGTTTTCACTTGATAAAAAAACGATATCCACATGGTCAGGTTCGGCAAGAAAAACCCCTCTTCCTTGTACGGAAGTCCTCCAAACTGATAACTCAAACAAAATTGTAGTTTCAAGGACTTTACAGGCAGTCAACTTTATCAAACTCGCTCGTCTCTCGTGTGGTGCTCTGGTCTGCATCGGTGCATGGAAAAAGACAGAATAGAGAAAAAAAAACAAGAAAACTAGGGGCGTTGCCAGTGTTTGTGTGAGATGAATGCACACCCTGCTGGTGAAACTAAGCAACTGCATCTGAAATCTACTAGCCTGGATTGTTCTACACATTGTTAATCTGTCACACTGCCTGTCACCGAAAATACCAAAATAAAAGCTGACGCAAACAAGCGCTCTCCGCAATCTTTTCAGGTAGTCAGACGGAGTGATCATCTCCTCACTATGCTCTCAACTTCAGCAATGTGTCTGCAATGACAGCGCCAGTAGCCCTTTTCACAGAGTTGTCATATTATCGCCACAGCAGGAGTTTGTTGATTCTCTGCCGTTCTTTGTTCACACAGAGCCAAGCAGATTGATGTTTGGTGGGTCAGGATCTCAATCACAACACATTATCCATATGATTATGAACAGTCAGCGGGTGCATGTTTAGAATAACAGGAGGACATCATGGCGTGCACTGCCATGCTTCTTTAGGTTCCACAGCTCTGTGTGTCTTTACGCCGAAGCATTAGATTTAACATTTATATTTAACTTTTAGCCTTTACATTTAACAGTTATTTTTCATTTCTAGATTTAGATTTGAAATTTCGATTTAACATTCACATTTAGATTGCACATTTAGATTTATATTTAACATTTAGATTTATTATTCAACATTTAGATTGAATATTTAACATTTAGATTTAACATTGACATCATATTTTTACAAGAGAAGTAAATATCACAAAGTTCACAAATATTGCTGTAAACCTGGTCGAAAGTAACATTAAATAATTCATGTTTTTTAAAATGGGGTTTGTTGCCAAATGTGGTAAAAAGTTACTGTTTTAGCCCATATGTATGAGGTCCAAATCCTATTGTAAAAAGCAATTCTGTGTGCATTCCCTGTGTTCATCTGCATATAGTTCACGTGACACAATAAGCACGCACGAGCACACCTGTAGCTACAGAGCAGATCTGTGAGCTGTGTTTCATCATATTTAGATAAATCTGTGTAGTTGTTTTTCCTTGTTGCCCGAATGACACATGAGAAAAACTGCTAATTTCAGTTTCATTGTAGTGCAACCTATTACAAAGGCAGACAAGACAAACCTGGATTTTTTTACGCAGGCAAGAAAAACAAATAGTAAAAGAACAAAAAGCTGACACAGTTAGCTACTAGCTGTGAACGTAGGTGAGGACTTAGCAGCTGAAGAGCCACATATTTTATTTAAGAATTGGACGAGACCAAAGCCGTTTCTTACTGTGCTAGGGTAGGGATTGGTTGGGCTATAGCCTAAGCCTATAGCTAAGGGGCTGTAGTGACAAGAAAAGAGACAGCAAACACCCAAGCAGCCCCTGCCAGGGATTGAGAAGCTGGCACCTAAACTACACCCTATTCCTGCGGCAACCAGCAAGACCTCCAAAATATCTGGAATGAAGATAGCCTTGACTACCACCACCTGAATATACGTAACAGTAAGTTCTGAGATAATTTGTAGAGCGGGCCAGGGACAAGTACCGTGGAGAGATTTGAGACCAGCTCAGCCAATGACCCACTGGATCCCTACCTCAGGTAAAGTTGGTGGTGATGACTGGAGCGATTTCCTTTTACTATGCGGTGCTGCATCTACCAATCAAAGAGCACCAGAAAAGACTCAGGAGGAGTCAGCCGCAAAGCACAACAAGGTTAGACACAAGGAGCTGAAAATAGGATGATGCAAGAGGGAAAAGAGGGCCTTGGAGATAATCAACGTGCACCCTAACACCAAGAGGATGGCAATGGAACTGAACAGGGGATTCGTCAGTCAGATATGGGAGACAGGTCCATACTCCAGAAATCGCACAGACAACGCAGACAATGCTACGACATCGCAGACACATGGCTCGACAGACTGGATGAGATGCAGACCCTGGAGGTAAAGGCTACCATAGGAGAATGGGCTGACATCATGATGATGCAAACCTAGCATTCGTTAGCTGCCTGCAAGGAGTTGACCAGGAAGTTCAGAACAGCATATCTGGCTGTCACCCATGATGTCATGCTGAGAAAACAGCCAACAAGTTTGCATGGTAGACCTTCGAAGAGATGCTATACGACATCTCATATGCTCCTGATGATGACACTCCATCAGAGTAACAGCAGAAGCCGTCCAGCTAAGATCAAGAGTGATGGACAGGACTTTCAAGAGTTCAAAAAGTTCAAGGCACTGGTATGTGACAAAGGCCAGGAGAAGGTTTAGGAGAATACATGAAAAATGTGTGAACCCTGGTCAAAAGCAGTACAGACAATGAAGATACACAGAGGCTGTGGATAACAAACGTAACCAGCCACCCTGTTAACCAGAAGGAGCCAGTTCAAAGTCATTACAAGTGGCTCTTCTGTGAAGACATCAATGATGAAGATGTTTACCTTGCCAGAGCTTGTGAAGGGCTAAACAACTGCAAGGTGCTGTCCCAAATATGGCACGAGATGAATAAGGTGGTTGTCCTAATGCAAATACCCTGAGGATTGTAGCTGAGGGCCTGATGCTAGACCACCTCCTCCCCTAAAGTGGAAGAAAACCCCTACCTAGTCGACGCTAGGTCTTAAGTGTCTTAAGTGAGCCACAGAAGCCTTGGATAGTAGGATATCTCTTAAAGTCCAACTTGCCAACAGGCCTGTTGAAAAAATTCCATATGGAATATGGGAAGGGATGGTGATGGTGATGGGTGAAATGCCAGTGTGACCTAGTCACAGTAAAAGACTTGAAAGAAGGTCAGAACTTTCTATTCATCACCCAGGCTAAAAGATCCAGATTCTATGCCTTGAAGTGGGTGTGTTTTAACCACGAAGTTTGGTGCAATGATATCCTGCCGTAGATATGGATTACATCACTGAAGCACTTTGTTGGGGCCTTCCTGGCTGGCCACACACGAAGGCCTCGGAAGACCATATCACCGGATATGTGCATCCAGAAGCTCCCCATAACTACTAACCTGATAACAATGCAGGAACTTTCTAGAAAAGACAATGTGTAGCTGACCAGATGTTCCAGAACCTAAATAACACCATGTTTGTGATCCATCCAAGGACATGGTATGTCACAAAGGATAGCTGTCAATGGAAAATTCATCCCCTATGTCACAAATCCAACTATAATCCTAGCCAAAGGACATGTCTTCAGAAGAAGCCTGTGTGAGGGTCAAGTAACTGTGGGTTAGAATGGCTGGGGCGAAACCTGAAGAACATTGCCTGACTTTCAGCACTGGAATGCAGGCACATGCACCTTGTACAAAACCGTGGCAAGCACAGTCAATGGAGCTGTTTCTATAGTGGTTGAAGAAGAGGTCATAGAGATAATCGGAGAGGGATTTTAAATCAAGGCTTTGATGGGTCCCTGCAGGAAGGAAAGGCCTACAAGACCTCTCCTCCAGAAGGAGGAGGAGCAAACTGGCAGTTCCAGATTCTGAACAGGGAGCAAAAGGGAGATTAAATAGTCTCTTGAATCAACCAAGAAGAATATATTTGCAACTATGGCGAAACCATCGACCTAGAGCCAACAACTCTCTTCTGAGTGAGTAAAGTGACGTTTTACACCCTTTTGATTGTATGGCTCCTCTACTGCTGCACTGGGGCCTGGTCCCTTGATCAGCTCTTGATGATCCTCTGCTACAAGGATGCGCCAAGATAATCATAATCAATGTGTTCCTCAGAGTATGCAACCTAGCTATGTCCCTGTTTGCTACCTACCTCCTAGGCCACCTTGTCATGACACCAGCCAAGTGGGGCTTTATCATGGCACAGCAATCCTGTTCTAGATGATAGATGATATGGTCACCACAGTCTATGCCTAGCTGAGATTCGTTAACACTATTTATAAAGACTTAATGGTGACAGGTCTGCATACCTCGTGACCATGACCATGTCTCTGACAGAAAGAGGAAACAGGAAGAGGGCGTTGGCTGACCAAACTCAGCGACGTTATCTTCTGGGGCCTAAGCTGGGGAATACTTGCGATCCTGTACTGGCTGGGCCTGGTCAACCAGGTAATCTGGTTCATGACATATGTTGCCTTTTTCCCCAAAAACAAGTCTGCAACCAGCCCAGGGATGACTCCTCCAGTCATGCTTAGATCCCCGTGGCTGGTGTCTTTGATCTAGAGATGCTACAGAATACATTTCTAAACAAGGCCTGCAGGCATGCTAACACTTGATGCACTTTTAATCTATGATTGGACTTGGTGTTATTACACTTTGCAGGATGGGGCGAGCTCTATCCAATGTGGGGCTGACCCAGTGCGGCTATGTGGATAACTTTACTGTTCATTTAGCAAGAGGTATCCTTTACTACAAAGGTATGGCCTACATGCCAACGGTGGCTATTGCTCTAAGCCTTGTAGTAGAAGTAATTTTGAATTCTGCAGTAGTTGGACCAGGTCTGTACCTCGTAACTGAAGTTCACACAGATGGAACCTGCTATCCTGGGTATGTGAAAATGTGGTAATACCCCAATGGGACCTGTGTTTTGACCCAATGTGGTCTCCTTCCCGAGATCTCTCTAGGACATCTGGCAGAGCGAGAACTGGCATATGCAATGAATAAAAACTGTTCTTGATATTTTGTTTACCTGCCTGTTGGTATATGAAAACTGATATGTCCTGCCTCTGTTGCATTTCAATGGCCTGCATCATTGAAGAGTCAATGCCTCCCCTCAGCCCGGTGATACTAACTTCTGACTGCCCCAGTATATCAAACACTATTTCTGCAACCTGGGATAGCTGCCTAGCAGGTGGTCCACCCCCTAAAAAGAAATCCAGTAACCATATGTACACAATAATTAGGCATTTAACTTAACTTTGCCAGCAGGTGTAAGTAAGTGGTACGTCGCTCACCTGTGTGTGAAAATTCACGTTTGTGTGCATCTCCTCTTTTGCTTTTGACTGCAACACATACCACCGCTTCTCGCGATCCTCACTTGTCCGCACAACCGGCGGAAAGGAGGCATTTATCTGTTGGGCTATAGTTTCCCATGCTTGCTTCTTGGCTTGTACTGTGACACTGGGGCCACATTTACCTCTCAAAACACTTTTATGCTCATTAAATTGAGCCAGAAGCAAACACTGTTCCTCTGTCCATTTGGGTTTCCTTGTTTTTTTCTTCTCCATTGCTGTTCACTGGTTTGTGGTAGATTTGGAAACCAACCAACACTGCTTCTTATAGGCCAGTCAGCAATCACAGAGAATGATGAAAGCTGAGCCATTTTTCCCTCGTTAATACCAAATGGAGTTGAAATGTTGAAAGCTGAAAGTGCAAAAATTACCAGCATGGCAATTAATATAAGCAAATAAATATAACTATCACTATGTGAATACTGTGCAAGTGGGCTTAAGTTTTTATACATTTTGTAGGATAATTTTAAAGTATAGCTTACTATTCATTTAAAAGACATTTTAATTTATGTGAAATATTATTTACAATGACACAGTCTTCATAAGATTAGATTCTATGATTAAGTTTATTGATTTGAGGGTCCATCCTTTGCCCATTATCACCAAAAGTATATTTTTTATCTAGCTTTTAGGATCAACCAATCACAGCTTTTGAAATGATGACTCATACCTAGCAACAGGGTCAACCACACCTCCTCACTAAGGTAGGAGTTTCTGTCCATTCCTTGCTCAGAGTTCTCTGAGAATGTTCTGGAATCACTCCTAAGCTAAGACTCTTTGCTAGGAATTTTAAGGCTAAGTTAGGAGCTCTCTGACAGGATTCTCAGAATCTTTAGGAACACGGGCCCTGGTTGAAATCCATTTGCAGCCACTTCTTGTAGGTTTAGGGACCCAACCCTTTAGAGTACATCCTGAATAGGGGTAAACTCAGATCTAACAGCTGATACAGCCATGTTTTTTCTGGCCACCTGATTAATGTAAATTCAGAAATTAATCTCCATTTAATTCAATTTTGATCTTGACCAACTCATGAGAGAAATAGCTCCATTTTGGCTGTGCAACTTTGATTTTTAGCGACTAGCTAACTTTAGTGTACAGCGTATAAATTCTTATTCTCTTTTTTTTTTTAAAAAACAGCCGCCTGCCACTGCTGGAACAAGGGTGGATGCCAGCTGTGAGACAAACAATGTGGTAAAAGAGGCTTAAAGTTTCAGTAGAGTTAGATTTACTGACAAGGTGAAGAAATAGTTTGACTGGTTGACTCTTTTCTGAGGACACCTATAATTTCGCTTCGATATCATGAATAACATTTCTACAGTAATTCCTACAAAAAGTTGTTACCTCCTGAAAGGTCCGTGGGTAACCCTAAATCATTTTTCTCTTTGTTTCTCTGTTCAATTTAAAGCCATTCTTCTACTTTTTCTGTTTCTCCAGATGAGGTTGGATGACTTGATTTTGAAGTGAAAGGGAAGGGAAGAAGCAGGATAGGGAGGAGATTCTGAGTAAAAGAAAAGGCTTATCACAAAAGCTGATCAGCAAGGAGGAGTTCAGTGCTTTATTGACTTTTTTTTTCCTTTTATGATTTTTCTACAAGAGCAAACACAGCATTGTCTCCTGCCAATTGCTTTAGATCTACCAGAGTGCGGTGTGGTACAATACAAACAGTGGTGGTGTTAAAAGCTGTACAGATGTATTACTATCTAAATTGTCATGATCGTGTACATTTTTAATCTATGACCCTCATAAATGATCCATTTAAGAAAGATTTCTGTCTCCTTAAGTCATCTCTACCAATTTGTCAAGTGTCAGCCCTTGCTCTTGTCAATCTGTAATATTTCACTCTTCTCTTAATAATTACACTTCTGCAGGTCCTATGACAGGATGTCAATAGGTCTTTCTAGAGATGCTAACTAAGTCTGCCTTACACATCCAACTGAAACAGGAGAAATATCCTGTCATATTCCTCTCTTCCCTTCTTTGCTCTCTCATTTTTAAACCATGGCTGCTGAATTTCTAGCATGCTCCTACTTTTCCTGCTGTCAAAAAGCGTCACCATCAGCAGGTTTGCCTTAGAATTGCGTGAAAGCTTGAGTCGTCCCTAAACACTGTGCCGGGTGATATACACCACGGTAAGTGTTGCTACACACAGGTTTCCCTCATGTGGCCTCGAAGTCCTCCCAGCACCCATGTACCACCCTGTCACTTAGATTGCATTTGCTGTTCTCCTAACCTAAACAAACCCGACTTAACCTGACTGTAAATCTCACCATCATGTCCTGAACAAGGTTTTGTGTCATTTCATTCTGTTGAACATTCCAGGGATTCATGGTCTGTTTTATGCATGTTTAATGTATACGGCTGAAATAGATCTTAAATGTTTTACTCTATGCACTCTCTCATCTGTCTTCCTTTTTTTTTTTTTTTTTACTCAGACACAGTCTTGTAACTTTGATTTCCTTTAATTTTTTAAGATAAAGATCCAAAAAGGATTCTACTTCCTTTTGAACTAGTTATGCAATAAATAACATCTCTGATACTTTTATTGAAGCCCCTGAAACAGTTTATATATTTGGATTTTTAATTCTGATATGGCCTTTTGTGATATTAGGTACATGAACATAGTAAAATGTTCACATGTGCTTAAATTAATGTGGTGGAATAACTATGTTTTTTATTTTTCAGTATGTAACATCTGCCCCTTTACAGTACCATCATTGCAAGGCATGTGTTAATTTGTGTTAAATTAGACATCTTTATCTCTCACTGGCCACCTGCTATTCATGTTGGTGCGCATGCTGTGTTGTGAAGCATCACACATGAATGCACTATAGATGCCCAGGGCAAAAGATGTTTCCTCAATGAGGGATTCAGCCCTTGCTCTTTGAAGTGTGAGCCTGCTCTCTGCCAAACCTTTGAGTTGGAGGTATGAGAGAAACAGCTTTTCCTTTTCTCTCTTTCTTTATACTTTAATTACCTACAGAAGTTCATGGTTTCCTTTCACTAAGTCCTGTAGTTGTATAGGTTGCTTTAGTTATATGCGGTCCTGGTTTTAAAACCATGTGCCAGTTAAGCCTTATGAAGCTTATTCTACATCCATAAAAACCTTAGCTGTGCTCCGTTTGCCTTCATCCCCAATAAAAGGAATCTAGTAACATTTAGTTAATGAAATGCAGGGACTGTTTGGATGTAGGTTTGGAAGTGGATAAACTGCTGGTTGCCCTCAAATTGATTGCTGATGTGACCGGTGTGCCACTGCGTTGTGTTGGTTTGAATGATGCTGTGACACCGGGACCTCTTTGGAGACGATCTCCGATTTACTCTGACAGAATGAATAACAAGTAGAACCTCCATGTAAATTGTATTGTCCACTTGAGCTCCTCTCCCACAGGTGAATTGTACAAAATGGCATTACGTGGTACATTTTGTTTTTACAATGAATAAACCATGTATTCAGCAAAACATACTGACAGAATGTATAACAAGAAGAACCTCCATGTAAATCATACTGTCCACTCGAGCTCCTCTCCTCCCCCCTCTTATACAAATAAAATAAATATAAAGATATCAACAAACTTGGAAGTTAGTTCAGTTTATCATAGTGTCAAGCTGTTAAAACTACTATTTTTAAATGCTACTCTGTTGTCAAATACACCTTGTTAGGCAGGAACAGACATAAAATGTTGAGCTCAGAAATACACATAATAAACAACGAGAAACATTAGCATGCTTTATGATTCGCAACTGAATGAAGCAATGACACTCACCTCTCCCACAGGAGAATTGGAACCCAGAAAGCATTTATAGTAGGGACCACCAAAGAAGACATTAAGGAGGGGGAGCTCCAAGCTACACACACAAATTGGATTTGGAGGCATTTTCTTGTCAGGCAGTAACAGATTTTGTGTAATTATATACGCATTTGATTTAACACACAGGTTGACCCGGTTACACTGATTCTCCAGACGGGCATGAGGTGATATAATTAAAAAAGCAAGCGACAGCTAAGCTACATGCTTCATGTAAATCATGATTAATTTTCGCTTTTATTGATACATCAACTTTTCCACCTCAGCCGAGCTGATTTTTTTTTTTGCACTTTTGAAATAGGAAACAAATAACACAACCTCCTTGGATAATGGCTAATTATATATATGACACACTCCAAACGACTCAGAAAGCTATATCACAAAATATCAGTGCAATATAGGTCTTTTGAATTAGCTTACAGAGTTGATGATTCACTTTACTGAGCAGCACAGGACCCAACGTTTACCAAACAATATGTGAGCTAGTCATCTTTGTGTTACATACACATTTTTAGGGTGAAATGAAATAGATATAATGTTTGCTGGTCAGTTGGACTGAAAACAGATGCTGTCGTCATCTACTATTATAGCCAGCAGTATAGCAAGAGGCTAACAAACATACAAGTTAGCCTCTACTAATTAAAGTCATTTAATTTCATTACATGCATGATCATACTCATGAAGAGTAGATGACATGGCTCCCTACCTTTATCTTTTGCTCGTTTCTCCTCTTCTTCTTTTCTCTTTTTCCTGAACTGGGAACCAGATGACCTTGTCCTCTTCTTATCCATTCGTTTATTTGACTCAGGAATCAACACATTACCACATCCCCCTACACCATCTACCAAGAGTTAAGACTAAACCAATTCACCTCATTTTATAATGTATTTCACTATCTAGCCAAACCCCGAAAAATAGCATATGTGAAACTATGGGCTTTTATTCACAATATTATAATGACTGAAATGTGCTTTATGTGAAAGAATCTGTGATGTGATTGACTTTATCCTACTAATTGCATTAGTTGTGCACTATTAGATGAATCCCCTGCTTCCCCACTCCCCCACCACACTGGCATCTGATAGAACAAGTAGAACAGTCTGGTATGTTCAAATTACACCAAAATACATTCAAAATTACATCACTTTGAAACCAGACAAAGACAACACTTATGATGATGTGTGGTTATTAGCAATCAATACTAATAATATTCATATAAATTACTAATAGTAACCAAGAAAATTAATAATAACATTGTTAAATCAATAAAATGGAACACCACCATGAAATCAGAGACCAATCACCAGACCAGAAAACAGTCTCAGTAGAAGTGTTTACTTTACTTTACTTTACTGCAGTGGGAGAAGGGAGTTTCAGCCTGGGGAACTGTACCAAACAGGCGTCACCTCCTGGACAGTTGGGTTTACACTATCTACTTTGTTTGCAGGCTTTGTTTGTTACTGCATGGAGGCTGCATTTTTAGGCTTTGGTTTCCATGCAGGCCTCTCTAATGTTAGAATGATGTATTGAAGTCAAAACAATGTCAACCAGACTAGTTAACATCAATCCAATTATAATTGATTATGAGAGACTGTAGTTTTGTGGACAGTGTGGGGCAAAAGAGACAGAAATTAAATGTCTAATACATGTGGTCATGTCAGGTCTCTGAGGCTTTATATAGTATTTATTCTAATTTATACTTCACTAGACTTACTTCAAAGATCCGTTCAGACAAATGAAAATGAACTAATTCAGTAACCATGCTGAACAAAGTATACAGTTCCAAAAAGAAAATATTACATGTTAATTTCTTCTTTATCCATGTATATTTCCTCTATATTACTTTTAGCTGTAACAAAATTGAATGTCTTCTGTTGTTGCTGCTGTTAGAATGACTGTTACCAGTCCACTGTTGATTCTTAGGTGGCAATGCCATGTTTTGGGTTGGGTCTATGACCAGAGGCTGTGCATATGGCATGTCAACTAATCAGAGGTTGTGGTTCTTTTAAATACAAACAGTGGAATCTGTAACATCACAGACATGAAACATTAATCTCTTCCTTTTTAAGCTGAGTGCTGTAAAACAGTGCATTAACTATCGTGGGAGTTAATGACGCTCATGTTCAGGTTCATTAGTTACAAACGGATATGATTAGCTCGATATTCACTAAAAAATTAGGAACTTTGGTGAACGTGATCATTCATCACGGTCATTGGTTATTTAATTGTTTTGGACAACAAAATAACTCAAAATAAAACAAAACAACTTACTAATTTTATGGAGGACATACAAAAGAAAGGCAGCCCTGTGTTTCTGTCCAAAGCAGTGGACAGTCAACTTAAAAGTGTGCATGTGCCACTGTGTATGCAGCCTGTTCCAGTCGCTCCTGCTTACTTTAATTTTGTTTTCAACTTTACTCTTTATCTCACTTCTTTTACTTGCTTGCTTGTGTGGAGAGTTTTTGTTGTTTCATTAGTGGTGGAATTGCTCTTTATACTCTGCCACTCGTCCGTCGCTCAGCAACACTGCATTGTTTACTCCAGGGATCAGCTGATGGAGCTGAAGTTGGCCGGCTTGGCTACGGTTTTGTAGGATATCCCTGCTGAACTGGAGGAAAACACGCCTGGGATGCAGAGGGAAACGATCGCTATGGCTGTGTCTCCCATCTCTCATCATGGGCAACGTGAGATCACCGGGGAATAAAATGGACGAGCTTACAGAGCGAACCCCGAGTCATCAGCCATACTGGGAGTGTAGTTTGATGATTTTCTCGGAGTCGTGGCTACACACGGATGTTCCTGACCACAATGTTTCCACCGAGGGTTTCCACACTGTCTGGGCTGACAGGGACTGCACTAAGAGTGGTAAGCGTAAAGGAGGGGGGCTTGCTCTTTATGTGGTGACAACAGGTGGTGACTGGGATGCTGGTGGAACCCCCCCCCCCCCATCTTCTTTCCTCTTCACCCTTTACACCACAGACTTCAGCTACCAGACAGAGTCTTGCCATCTTTAGAAACTTTATGATGACTCTGCTATCATTGGATGTATCAGCAAGTGTGAGGAGGCCGAATACAGGCTGTGGTGGACAACTTTGGCCCTTTCCATACGGAAACGCCCTTCAGTGTAAATGCACATGTTTTGCAACAACAACAACGGCCGACTACTGCTTGTGTTCGTGTTTCCTGCAACTTACTTGCCTTGTAGTCGAGTGTGAGTTGCAGCAGCAGTTCAACCTTATCATCGGTCCACACAAACGATTCTGGTCTCCTTCCACTAGCCATTTTCAAGCTTTATGCGCATGCTCATCTTGCTCTGTTTTTGGTGAATTTCAGCCTCCACCTATAGGCCTGGAATATGAACTACAGCGTTTTGAGCGTTGCTGAGGATGTTTTATGAGTCTGTGGTGGCCAGTGCTATTCTGTTTGCTGTTGTGTGCTGTGGCAAAAGACTGAGAGTAGCTGATGCCAACAGACTCAACAAGCTGATCAGGAAGGCCAGTGATGTTGTGGGGGTGGAGCTGGACACTTTGACAGCAGTGCCAGAAAGGAGGATGCTGTCGAAGGTGCGGGCGATACTGCAGAATGGCTCTCACCCTCTCCACAATGCTCTGGTCAAACAGAGGAACACCCTCAGTGAGAGACTGATGCACCGAAATGCACCACTGAGCACCACAGGAAGTCATTCCTGCCTGTGGCCATCAAACTTTACAGCTCCTCCCTCTGCTGATCTGACTTGTTACCTTTTATATAAAAAACAAATGACCAAGCAAAACTGTAATTTAACAATACAATTATTTTACTATAGTGTATATATTAGCTCACTGTATATTGTACATATTTCCAGAATGTCTACTTTATTATTCAATATTTTATTTTATCGTCTACTTTATTGTTTTATTTAATTTTTGTTATTATTGCCTGCTTTAACATTTTATTTATATCTTTATCTTCATCTCTTGTTTCCATTCACGCTGTATTTCTATTTCTACTTTGCACGGAGCATCTGTAACAAAAACAATTTCCCCCTGGGGATCAATACAGTATTCTCATTTTGATTCTGATTCTGATTAAGGTACATCTGATCTGGGCACTAACGAATATAGCCCCTATTAAACATCAGTGTAGCAGTCTCTCCCCACCGGCTGGCCCTCGCTGCCTCCTTAGGATGAATGATAGAACAGGGGTTGTGCTTATAAGACAGAAGAAAATGACCTCACTTTTCTCTGCTGCTCTTTGATCCCTTGCCTTCTGTCTTACAGTTTTTGTCACTGTCTTACTTCATTTCTTACGGGGGTTAAAAATGTCTATCATGCATCAATCTGAAAATGGAACAGGAAAATGCTGCAAATAGAAGATTTAAGCAACATATTCTGTACAGCCTGGCTGTATAGGTGGGGAGTTGTTTAAAGGGGTCTTTCTTTGCTTCAGTGAGCTAAGTGGCTGCACTGACTGCTACAGGGGTGAAACAGACCAAAGTCTAGGTCTGCTCCGAGCTCATTAAACACAGAGCCAGTCTCTTGCATAGAAGCCTAAAGGCCTCAGTGGCTGCAAGTGATAGAATGAGAAAAGTGATGTAACAGGCTTTCTTTGTGCACCCACATTTTAGCTGACGCTTAAGGAGTGATCTGAAGATGCTGATGGACATTTCCATCAACTAGTACACCTGTCATTGTGAGATCTTTTCACACAGAGCCAAGAGAATCACTGTTTAACAGACTTAAAACAATGACAAGGGCAGAAGAGTCACAGTTGGAACCTCAACAGCTGCTATCAAGAGTGGAGACTGTTTTCCCAAAGTTCCTTTAACCCTTTGAACCTTATTGATGCAATAAGGTTCAGATTATAACGATCATAGTAACTAAGAAACTAAGAGTAGCTTATGACTTCATGACATCATGGTGTAGATGTACCAAAATGTAAAGATGTTTTACAGAGTGGCTAAGCCAACTCATGGTTTTGCTTCTCTCACTCCCTGTTATAGTCATGGTTACATTCACATACATACAATGACTTTCTAAACAACAGCCATCACTGCTACCACTCCACTTGACTACTACTACTTGACTTGACTACCTGAACTTCTCCTTTATTTCTTCCTCTCTTTTTCAGAAAGTCTGAGTGTAATTGCAAATATGTTTAGAATACTTTTAAATGTGCGGAGTCCTGACGACTTCAAGAGTGCTTTCAGCTTCGTAATGTCAGCATGCTAACATGCCTATGATTGTGTTTACAGAAGGTTATATTTGCAATGAGGGGTGGGTACTGGAACCTGGTATTAAACTGACCTCACCTACCTCAGGTATGTTATGCTAGCAGGACCCCACACAGAGTTAATTAAACTATAGAAACCTGGGTTGACAGCAGTTAGTAACCATTAGTCAGTTGAATATTTTGCTATACGGTCATAAATTCTGTCTGACAGGGTGAAAGCATCCTCCAAACTGTCCTTCAGAGTGTAATACAATCCAGCAATTAGGCAACTAATGTAGCTAGTTTCTGAACAACAGCCTTTATGATGCTTTCACCATTTCAGACAAGATGTATGAACATAGCTAAATACGCAGAATTAACATTATTAACCTATAATAATAATAATAATAATAATAATAATAATAATAATAATAATAATAATAATAATAAGGAATTTTATTTAGAGGTGCCTCACCTAGCACTCAAGGACACCACACATAACAACAACAACAGTACATTAAAAAAAATCAGGAAACATTTTAGTGGAGTTTATGAAAGATTTAATTACATAGTGCAATAGCAGAATAGGCGAGAGTGTGATTGTATGTTTAGTCTGAATAAGTGTGTTTTGATCAGTTTGTGGTCAGAGAGTGCGGAAGGTTGTCTTGATATGGATAAGTTCAGCAAGGTATGATGGTGCCAGGTTGTGGAGAATCTTGAAAGTAGAATCTTAAAATCAGTGCAGGATTTGATAGGGAGCCAATGGAGTTGCTGCAGGGCCGGAGTGATGTGTTCAGTAGAGGGAGTTCTGGTGATGATATGAGCAGCTGCATTCTGGACCAGATGGAGTTTATAGAGTGATTTCCATGGAAGACCATGGAGGAGATAATTATGGTAGTCCAGACAAGATGTAATCATGGCGTTTATGAGAATAGCAGTGCAAATTGGTGTAAGTGAGGGACGGAGACAGTTAATGTTGCGTAGATGGAAGTATGCAGACCGGGTAACATTATTGATGTGGGCTTTGAAGCTTAAGTTGCCGTCCAGGATGACACCCAGGCTCTTTACCTGGGGTGACGGTGGGACAGTGGAATTGTCAATGGACATGGAGAAGGGGTTGAGTTATCCTAGGGTGGATCTGGTACCAATGAGGAGGACCTCGGTTTTGCCGCTGTTCAGTTTAAGGAAGTTGAGTGAGAACCATGATTTAATTTCCAGTAGGCAGTTGCATAGAGCTGTGGGTGGCAGAGTGGAAGTAAGCTTGGTGAAAATTTAGAGCTGGGTGTCGTCAGCATAGCAGTGGAATTGAATATGAAATTTCCTGATAATGTGTCCAAGGGGCAGAGGGTAAATAGTAAACAGGAGGGGGCCAAGGACAGAGCACTGGGGAACACCGCCGGAGACTGGAGAGGAGGACAACCTTAGGTTCTTGAGTTGAACACATTGTGTGCAACCAGTGTGATAGGATTCCAGCCAAGCCAGGGGGTTGTCAGTGATTCCAATGGAGGCCAGCCTGTCCAGCAGGATGTTATGAAAGACAGTGTCAAAGGATGCGCTGCGATCGAGGAGAACCAGGATGGAGAATAAACCAGAGTCAGACCAGACCAGAGGTTGTAGTGGGAAAGCTGCAACAGTTGTTTCAAGTATTTTGCAGAGAAATGGCAGGTTTGAGATGGGATGAAAGTTGTTCATATCATTCGGGTCTGCACCAGGTTTCTTGATAGTTTGAGTAATTGCAGCAGTCTTTACTGGTGATGGAACAACACCCGAAGTCACTGAGGACTGAATGATGTCTGTTATGAGAGAAGACAAGGCAGTCAGGCAGCTGTTTACCAGGTAGGTAGGCAGGGGGTGTAACTTGCATGTGTATGATTTGGATCTAAAGAAGAGTCCGGTTATTTCAGAGACAGTTGGCTGTTTGAAGCTGACAAGTAGAAAGCTGACGCAAAATGTGGGCAGAGAGTGCAGAGAGGATGTAGAGTTATTTGAAGCAGTCAGTGTCTGGTGGATGTTTTCAGTTTTGGCATTGAGGTCATGATTAAGGTCATGATTAAGGTTGAGTAGTATGTGGTTTTGGCTGAAGAAAGAGCATCCTTGTATTGGAGTATGTGATTACGATACATTTCTTTGTGCACCGCTAGGCCGGTTTTGACATAAAGGTGTTCCAGATGATGGCCTTTAGTGTTGAGCTGGCGTAGTGCTGGTGTAAACCAAGCAGCCAAGTGGGTAAAGGGAACAGACCTTGTTTTCAGAGGTGCAAGAGTATTCAGTAGTTGATGAAGTCCAATATTTTAGTGGGATACCAGTTCATCTGTGGTAGGTAAGTTGTCTCTGCTGGGAAAGATATCAATTCCATCAGAGAGGACTGACAAGGCAATATTTTTGATGTTTTGAAATGTGATGGAGCTAGGCATGTTAGTCTTAGATAATCTTAGATTGATATTAAATGAATGTATGTATATACTTTAGCCATGCTGAAGACTGCAGCATGCTCATACCTGTGTTACCGCTGTATTTAAAAAAAAAAAAAAAAGTTTTACATTTCTTTCATTTAGAGTCATTACTACTGAACTGATGAACTTGGCTGTTAAGACATGTTAAAAACATGTCTTAAGCAACTGATTATTTGATTTGTTATGACTTTATACTAGTTATTCATAATACTAATATTCATTTGTTCAAAATAGTACTCACAGATGCTTATACAGAGTACAAGAAAACAAAGGAAACTTTATTTCTGTTTGTAAATTAAGTTTTTTTTCTCTTAAAAAGGTTAAAAAAGTAGTAAATGGACATGTGGTGTGGAGAGAAGGACTCTTTTAAATCTGGCACAGGGATGTTCGGTTACACAGCGGTAGCTACAGTGGTGAGCTAATACACAACTGCTGCCTTACAACAACACTGAGGGGACACGCTCGCTCAGATTCATAAACAACAATGTCATCGTTCATCACAATGTTTCACTTTAAACATCGTCATATGCCAAGTCAGCCCAACCCTATGTATAGAATGTTACTTTCATAGCAACCAGTTTTGATTCAGCAAATAGTAAATGTTATAATTATGGTCTCAGAGGACAGCATTCCCACACGTTAGATCTGGGAAACGTGACTCCCAGAAATGCACCTCATAACCAAACATTTCCGCCTGCTGATGGTGCTAAGAAAAACATACAGTGAATCACAAAATTCAGGTTACATGGTCGCATAAATGTCATTACAAAAAAAAACAAAAAAAAAAAAACATCCATTGAATGTTTGTTTAGATATTTCACCCTGGATTTAAGTGGTGGACTGACTGACATTTCACTGACAAGTCCCTGAAAATCCAAATAAAACTCAAATGATGCTATGATGGACAGTTTCAAGATATTGTTGAAGTGGTTCATGACATGTAGTACAACTGACCAACACTTTGAGCCTTAGGTGCCAACTCCGATCACTAACCGACCTGCTCTACCTGCTGAGCTACAGCCACCCCATACTGAGAAGTGGAAATTCTTGTTTTAAAACAAATAGATAATTTCCACAAACTAATACACTGGAGGAAAAAGTATCCTATCCTTGGTCAGGCAGTTTATCCATGTATTTCTGATGTCTGGACCTGTATCTGCTTCCACTATCTTTGCTATTTTCATGTATGCTGCTGTGTTTACTGAAGAGGGACACCACAGGGACGAATATGATCCAAATTGCGTGGGGACAAAGGTAGCTAAGGGCTGTTTTTTTTTAGGGACGAAGGTGACAGAAGGCTTTTCTTTTCGTCTGAAAAATGTTTCTCTTTTGGATCCTGTGGCATGTTATGTCAACGCACTGTCATTGATCCTTGATTTGAACTATTTGCAATAGTTATATTTAGAGTTGACATTACAGATGGTTGAGCTTGAAGGACAATAAGCTGTTAACTTGCATTTTAGCTGTATTTATTTATTTATTTATTTATTTATTGGTATATATTAAGGCATTTTGGTAACGTATGTTGACAGGAGAAAGGTAGGTTATTCAGCATATATTATTGGTAATTTTCAGACAGTTTTCAGGTGGGACAGTCATGTACTCATTTATGAGAAATAAACTAATAAAGCTTAAATCATGAATTAAGTTTTCTACAATAAATCAATGATAACAAAGTAATTTCAATCCAAGGAGAAGTTGATTTATTACATCAGTTTCAAGGATTTTTTTCTTTTTACTTGAAATTAACATCTTTTACTGTAAATTCGAGATGAATAATAATTACATGAGAAAGTGTTTTCCCCAATTCCCTTGTAATAAATGCCAGTATATTATATATCAAAAATGATTAGGACCTAGTTAAAAGGGTCGGGAAATTGTAAGACAACCCTTATATATCACCTTTGACTGTTAAATTAACAACATTAGTACACGCTACATCATTTCAGTTTTTCTCCTCGAAATGACAAAGACAAAATAGGATAATGGGGACTGGAGTGGAGCAAAAGTGATTCAACAGAAGACCGGAATGCTGAGGCAGAAGAAGAAAAAGACAGACTAAAGGCCTATAATGGGTTTGTGTTCAGACCAGAAAAAGCACAGATATAAGATAAAGACTGAGTTGTCAATGAGATGACTGAATAGAAAGACAGAGAGCCCATCCAGCTCAAACCCATGGTGGATTCATTTTAATCACGACTCTATCGTTCCTCCCATTTCGTGGTTATTTCTGTAGCAGGAATATTGCTATATAACCTTTCAGACTGCAGTCAGCCCCCAGCCGCTTCGATAAATAATCAATGAGCCTGAATTATGCACTAATAAAAAGGCTTCTCATTTTGGATTATTTTATTATTAAAGTTTAGATATTTCAAAGTTTTCCTGGTCACTTGGGGTAGATGTTTTGGGCAAATTTGGCACATGCAGATTCAGGATAAAGCCCATGACTTATTATGGTATTTGGTATGTGGTTTTAATTCATTTTTTTTTTTAAATTCATGAGGACTTTGAAATAACATATAAGGGCTAGCTGCTAATTCTCAGTCACCTTTTGTGTTGAGTCAAGAATGAATAAAATGTCATTTCTGCTTCCAGAATATGAAACAAAAGATGTAGGTAACATGGGATCATGGGAGTGGCTATTTTCTTTGGTAAACAACTTGTTGCTCTCTGTTTGCAGAGTGGAGAGAGGCACTGAAGATGATGCACTTGAGAACATGCATAAAGTCACATGCTTTGGACGGTCTGCATGGAAAGTCTGAACTGAATCCTTCACAAAGAAATCCACATTCCAATAGCATTGAATGGTGAATGGACTGAACGTACATAGTGCTTTTTTTAGTCTTAGTGACCACTCAAAACACTTTACAGCACAAGTCAGCATAGATTCAGACACATTCTTACACTGGTAGCAGAGGCTACCATGCAAGACACCACCTGCACATCAGGAGCAATAACCATTCATACATCATCACACTGATGGATGAGCCACTGGGAGCAATTTGGGGTTCAGTACCTTGCCCAAGGATAACACTATCTAGACCGCAGGGGCAGAGAATCGAACCACCGACCTTCCAGGTGATGGACAACCGTTCCGACTGAACAACTTCAACAAATAGTCCAACAAAGTGCAACAGTGAAGGTCCCGTTTTCACAATTCATGCTCATATGACCAATAACAAGTGGTTGATACTTGCAAATTACTACAAAGTTTTACATAGAGCCCCTTAAACATTTTTTTTTTTTTTTTCAGGAAAATTATGACAAATCTTGGGAAATGTAGTCTTCCAGCATAAAAGTATCGTTTGGCTTTTGGTACCCACAGATAATTCACATTAATCTAGCAGTCACGTTAAAAGACTATTTGTATAAATAGGCTGATTTTCTTCAATGCCTTGGAAGCCCATCACTGAATGCGAACATACAGTAATTTGCACGTGGTGTTAAAAACAAAGCAGAAGTTGATGAATTCCGTCTTTTGTTTTATCCAGAAAATACCCATCAGTCCTAGCATTTCCTCGTCAATTAGAAAACTGCCTTTTTAAACACTGTGACACATTTGGCCATCATATGAAGTGGACATGTATGAATTTCATAATGACATTAGATAAAATAGTGGAAATTCCCAAAACATTGCAGCTCCGGGATTATGGGTCCTCTGTCTTTGTACATTCCATCTCAAAGACATCATGTAATTTCAAAACAGCTTTGTGTGTCTAACTAGATGCATATTGCTGCATTTTCTCCCCCAACTGACCAACCCACTCCCCACATCTCTCTCAGCTCTCATCAGTGCTAATGGTGGAGCCAAGAGAACCATACAGAACACACCATATGCTGCTCCCAGTAATCGGCTCATTAGGTGCCAGCCTACTTACTCTCTGCCTGAATGGAAATGTGAAAAATCATAGACAGCCAGATGCCTCCTGTACACTTACACATGTGCAAACAACCAAACATGCACACCAGAAATATCTGCTGCATAAACACTGTATTCTTTCACACAAACATTTGCCTGCAGTACACCATTATATGCATTAAGCATGGCCCAGTATATAATTATATTACATTGTCAGTCTATGTGACTCACACCAGTCTATCCTCAGGGTGCTGTGGAACTTTATGTTTAGCACATTAGGGGCCTCATTTATGAACGTTGCACAAAAGAAAGTTCGTGCCACTTTCCAAGCAAAGTTTGGTATATAAAAAACAAAGTTGATGGGAGAAGTGCAGTACTCAAGGACAGTCTGACCCATGCATGCTATAAAAAAAAAACTGGAGACATGAGAAACTGTGGCTGAAACAAAACTGTTACACTTTGTGGTGCGGGCAGGACCCAAAAGTGGACAGTGAGGCAGAGGTTGAGTGTAGGCAGACTTATTGACAATTCAACAGTGGAATATGCAGGGGCAGGATGTCGCAAAACTGCGGCTGGAGAGTCCATCGGAGAGGGGAGAGATGTTGGGGGAGAGGTTGCTCACTCTAGTGCTGGAGGACTAGGTGGCATGTTGCGGATCAGGCTGAGCTCGAGGCAAGGGTGCTGGCTGCAGAGGTGCTGATAGCTGGGCTGCGGGAGGCGGAGCCACTGGTAACTGGGATAGTTCGTGAATGGTGGTGGAATTACAAAAGGTAATCAGGTTTCCAAGTAGACATATAATACACAGACAAGAGGCTCAGTGAAGCGACTAGCTGGAGCCATACACCACATCAATGTAGCCAAATCATCTGGCAGCGGGTAGCGTAAAGACTAAGGCCTTTAAGCAGGCACTGACTGCTAACCTGCTGCAGGTGTGTGTGTGTGTGTGTGTGTGTGTGCATCCACAGCTCCGTTCATGCAAGCAGAACAAACCAAAACAGACAACAAAAACACACAAGTCCACTATAGACTTGACAGGCCGTAACAAAAAACAGCATAAATGGTTTAAAATTGATACCTTTCTGTAAAATAAATTTAAGAAATGACCTTTGCGGATTAAAAGCCATTTTATTGATATATATATATATACCACATATATATATATATATATATATATATATATATATATATATATATATATATATATATATATATATATATATATATATATATATATAGAGAGAGAGAGAGAGAGAGAGAGAGAGAGAGAGTTCAAAAGAATTTGTATTTTGCATATACAATACATTTTCCAATTTGGGATTTTTGGGTGCACTTTAACAATATATCTCATCGTTTAATCCAGAAATGAAATTACAATTAGTGGTTTTAGGTCAAGGTATTTCTTTAGAACCAAACAAGAAACGCCATGAAATAGATGAGCATTCAAGGTTTTGGTGAGCATATTTCTGTTTTTTCCTTCCTGCTTGTTGTCTTTAAGCTAAGCTAGGTTAACCATTCTGTTTGGACTGAGCTGGTGGTTACCAGCTGGTGGTTACCAGCTCAGCCAGAGCAAAGGTAAAATTAATAATAATGATTAATTAATAATAATCATTTCAACTCATTCTTGAAAAAAAAATGAATGAACACATTTTCCCTTTAATACAAACAAACTTAAAATGTACAATATTAGTCCACTTCTAATTGCAATATACTCTTTAACTTATTATTTAAATATTATTTAAAATCATATACCATTCTGCTGGATTGTAGTCCAAGTTCAACATTTGCTTAGAGCTTCCTGTCTTTGTGTTGTTTATTAGACACTGACACCTGTGACCTCTCGCTGTGTTCAGTCTGTATCTCTCATAGAAGCAGATGTCATAACCATAACAGAATACACACAAAATAGTTTATTCTCGTTGTTTGTTTCCCTCAGGCCTGATGAAAGGATCAGATGAGGGGCAGGTTTGCTACAGCAGGTCGCGACACAGTTTTCTGTGAGCTTGCACAAGTGAAATTTATTTAGATGCATAGATATGTTGGAGCTGAACAAAATAGCTCTGGCTTCAGATGCAATGGTACAACTTGAGGAAGAAGTATATCAGCATCACAGTGTCCCTGCATACCTCAATGAATGAATCACAAACAACATACAGTGCAATGCTAAATAAACTGTACCAAATCAAAATCCATTATTTAAGAAAAGTTTAAATATGTCTAGTAGTCGGTGACGATGATGATTTGTTGCATTAAGCAAAAAGTCAAAGATGCAGCATTATGCAAGGACATATATGATTTGATAGTTATATGCTACTTACATCAAATAGATATCTGAGGATGACAGCTTGCTTCTCTCTATATTTCCCTAATGAGCTCCATTATCATCATTTGTTGTCCTCACAACAGAACTGTAAAGTCTCTGGTGCATTTGACTTTAAGTGCAAGAATATACATCTTTAGTTTGCTTCTCAATAAGTTAGCATATGGCTGGCTTGGCACCATCAGTGCATCATTTGATAAAGGACGAGAGACTCGGCAGAAGCATCTCACATTGAAATAAAGTAAGGAGACACAGACAAGTGTTTAAAATGCCTGGGTAGCAATGCAAGCATCTGAAAAGCAATTGATTGGGCCCACCACTGCCGTTTGAATTGCAATTTCATCCATTTACCTTTGTTTCAGCCCGGGGCATGGTGATTAAGAAAGGGAATAGTTACAGAGTGATGAGGTCCCACCTCTCTCATCGTAAACAGTCGTATTTTCTAGATGTTGCTGTGTTAAAAATCACCTGAAGAGTTTCTTATGGAGACTAATGGTGTGTTCAGACCAAACACAAAGAGAATATCTGCTGCGTGTTGCATGCATGAATTTGATTGTGGAATTTTTCATTTTCATTCCAGTTATTAGTGCAGCACCAACCAGAGTATTTCACGTTTTTTTTTTTTTTTGTTTTTTTTTAGGAGCTGTTTCTGAATGACTGCTGCTTCCAGCACTAATTGCTGAGGCTCACCGGTGCCCAGTTGTCAGCTGCAGAGCGTCTGTGCATCTGTCTCCAGTGAGTGACAGTTTCTTAATAGGTGAGTTAAAATCGATGAATAGTAACTGTGACCAGCAAGTAGACATGGGATGAATTAATCTGTTTTACCAAATTGGTATGAGCCCAAAACAAAATGATGACGCTGTGATCTCACTGCAATAAATAGGGGACGCTGAAATAACATCACCATGAAGTTGCCTTGTAAAAAGCCTGAACTGATGCTTTGTCAGTTCAGTTGGCTAGACGACGAGCAAACAACTTTTAAAGTGCTTTTTCCCTGGATGACGTTTGACTCGATCTTATTTCCCTGACTTACCAGGTAGTCCAATTTCCTTGCTCACTCCTCCACTTGAGCTCTTTTTTTGTCTTAGCTCGGTACGTGTAGACGTGCTATTGTACAGCTCTGGGGGTGTGCAAATGGCCTTCTTCTCCATGGTCCTCTCCTCTATTGCTGTTCATGAATGCCCGAGCATCAGCGTTGTTAACTTCATGGCATCAGTGTGAATGTCAAGGCCTATAGGCTTTCGTGACACAGCGTCACGTAAAATCCTTGCTTGACTTCAATATTTTATCAACTCACATAAATTTGCACTGTTTCAACTGCGCTCCAACATTTCTGTCATCCGTGCCTCATTTCTTTTCACTGACTTTATATGTCATCTAGACAACTGAATATTTCGCCTCATGTCTATTCTAAATGGACCACAAGACTAATTCTGATTTATTGATAGAATGGTTTTGCAGTTTTGACCCTTCTTCCGAAAAATGTTTCTTTTTAGCAACATTTCTGTGGAACTGTGCGCACAGTTTTCCCGTAATTTCTTTGTCAGTGGGCAAAATCAGAGAGGGATCAAATAATCATTTCTTCCACTGTAGTTGTGCTCTCGTTGATGGTTAACTGCTATACAGTGCTGGCACACTGAAATAGCCAGTATAGTCATAATGAAATATGAATTGCAATTTTTGCTTTTTGATTAAAGTGAAAATGTTGCTGCTATATGATTTTAGAATGTGGGAGCAGGTCTGATTTCTTTTTTTTTTTTTTAAATTCCTGAAATAATAAGGGATTCTTTGTTACAAACAGAAATAAAATGTTAGTCATTTTCTGTTTATAGTTCTTTGATTTCATAAATGAAACAAACTATAGTTCTTACATGCATAGCACAAGTGTAATGAAACTATATATGCCATGTATCTACATTTTAGGGGTCAAATAGGTTGTGTGGGTCCAGGTGGATTTTATCTGGTGGGAAACGGCCCCAAATGGCTCTGTTAACACTGTGGATTGCCGACCCCTGCCATAACTCAACACACAACAGTGTTTCCGATTCCGTCTTATCCTTTTCCCCCTCTCCTCTCTGTAACATTATGTGGATGAAGTGGATTTCCCCACCAACTTCAGCTATGGTCCGATTTATGGAGCATAAACTCCTGACAGTGGAGGTCACCTCTGCAAAAGGCTTGTTTGATTTTGATAAGAGGGACCCATAGCAGCAGAAAAGACATGTCGTGTGTTTAACACCAGGCTTAAAAAAGAGAGATTCACTGCTAGGTCTGTTGTCCTTTGACCACATCTGGCTACACATGGGACAGTGTAGTCAGAAGTTCTCATTAAGTCTGAATCTGTAACCACACCCAAGAGTGATGTCATGGTGTACTTACACACCCTGTATACTTGTGTATTACTGCAACAAAGTGAGACATTTGAACAGTGGAGGCTAGCAAAAACAATATTTTTTTCTTTTTCTTTTCTTTTTTTTTCGGCCAACTGCTTTTGGATATGGTAAGTGACAGCTTCACTGTGTGATCCTCTGGCTGGATGCTGAGATGGCCACTGCTGCATAGGAAAACAGGTTTATCATAATTAATTGGACAATGACAAGGGAACAGTGGAAACAGTGGAATCACTGTGCAGCACAATATAGCAAAACTCTAAATAAATATACCTAGAATGTTCCACAGTTAAGATGTGGAATAGAGTTTATAGGAGTCCTGCATCTTTTCCTCCACAGATTTTATCTTTTCTTTTAGCTTTTGAGTGCCTGAGAAAAAATAAAAAATAAATCAATGTGAAGCCCCACATTTGTAGCATTTGGATTTGGTCGTCCAGGTTCAAAGCTACCTCTCCAAAAAGAATGATGACCCTCACTGAATCTCAGCAGAATACACAGGAGCTGTGTATGAAGAAAAAGGTTAGATGTGTGTCAGTAGCAGCTTTTTCCTCTTTAACAGCCCCCGTAGATCCAGGATTAGCTGATTTTGAAGATTCACTATAGAGATGCCTGATTTGTGACCTCAGACCTATTACTTTTAAGGGCAATGACACACACACATGCACACACACATGCACATACACGAGCATACACCCAGTATACTGTACAGTATACAATCTAACTCATTCTCTTGGGCCACTACTCAGGCCACCTCACAAAAAAAGATATCACAATGCAACAGAATATACTGGTATATTTATATAGTCATAGGGACGTGTTCACAGTAGATGTTGGAGTAGAAAGCACTGGACTTGGACTGTTACTGTTGACTTTGAAATGCTAGAAATGAGTGCCAGTAATTCATGACAGTATATGATTGTGTTTATATTGTACATGTGTGTAGGAATTGTTAGGATTTTACTGAATGTATTATTAATAGAACTGGATGTTTTAAATATGGCTACAGAATATAACAAGCGTTGCTGTCAACTCAAATAATCCTCTCCTGGTTCACTGTCTCTGGTTCTGTCTCTTTGCTGTGCTGACTTTGCTGTCTGTGTGTGTGTAGGAACTCTGCAGAGGAAAAACTGCAAACATTGATCATAATTTACCAAAAAACAAGAAATTGTCAAAAAGTACAGATAAACAAACCTTTAACGTCCAAGCTTGCCAATACTTGGGTAATGATTTTGTCATCCATTTGGTGTGATGTATGTTGTGCACAATAGTAATATCAGTAGTTTTACTTGCTGAGAATGATAGTGATGCTGCAAATCATACAACCGAAACAATTAGCTGAAAGACACTAAAATGTTCCATAGAACAGAGCAAAATTACAAAGTCATAATTCTGTATGGCCCCTTACATATGGTTTATATCAATCAGTGATCACCTTTAAAGTTATTATAATAGTTAGCAGATCATTAGAAAATACTTGGCCTCAGAACAAGGAGTTATTCCTTGTAGTCTTCCTGAAGCTGCCTACTGCTCCTAAAAGGTTAAAGTAGGTCAGTGAATTACCCACTAGGGATAACAAAGTAAAACTTAACTTCTTACTTCACTTTGCAGAGATGGTGGCGTAGTCACGCTGAAAGCTGCAACTGCAGAATGGTATTGGGCAACTACATGTAACATTTGTTTTTTTTTTTTGTTTTTTTTCTGTGCTTTGCAACATAAAATGAAAGTGTCCTCTGTCATACAAGAACAGTTCATTTAACAAAATAAGTTTATCCCCACAATGTCATCTTTGGGATCACTGCAGATCATAGCCCCGTTCCCCTATCACTTCACATGCACAGCTTGATGTAGCCTGTGCAGCTTTGCTCATGGCTTTTGCTTGCCCTGTTGCCAGACTTGCAGCAGATTGCATCAATGCCACTGCATCCACTTCTGCCAAAATTATTTTTCTCTTTGTCAGTTGGTATTTTGCTCTGCCCACCATCAAATCACATTGATCTTGACAGATTTCGACTAATAATGCTCTTCTGCAGACATGGGCTGACCTCTCCACATATAGACCCCTCTCTCTACCAGGTAGCTGAGATGAGAGCAGAGCACCATGTCAGCCCACCCATCCTCACTGTCTCGCCTGTATCCCATTTGCCTCAGTAATCTAATCATGTGAATGTTCTTGGATTGGAAAACACAAACAGTAACATCCCTGACACAAACCCAGGTGAGATTAGGCTGTGAGATTTGTAACCACAGTACGTTTGGCTGCATAGAGAGAATTGCTGAGCTGATACAGTCTATAAGGACCATAAAACAGGGAGGCGAGAGAGAGCATGAGAGAGCGGCAGAGGGACATACGATATGCTCACAGACTGATAGTGTTTTTGTGTGCGTGGGAAAGTCCTGTGTGTTGTGACATGAACCCATCGACAAGTTCCTGTGCGTACTGGGAATTGGAGTGGAGACTAATTTTGGCAACCTCAGGCGAAATAATGAAAAGGGAAAGATAGCAGAAATAGAACATCATGGCCCATCATCTTACTACTACTACTACTACTACTACACACACACACACACACACACACACACACACACACACACACACACACAAACCTGTGCCGCCCTTCAGCATGTCCTGTTATTGAGACCATGTTATGGAAAGGATGCAAAGGACAGAAACTCTATTTACTTTATTTATTTATTTATTATACCCAGGTAAGAATGGTTAATAAATGATGAAAGGGTTCTTTTGTGCAATTTTACAATAGTGGTAGTAGAAATCAACACAGTTAATTGTAGTTAGGTCATCTAACTGATGCACCTTTGCCAGTACCCTTGAGCTTCCAAATACAATGTTTTACCTACCCCTGAGCTGAGCAGTCATGTTAGCAATAACATGCTAAAAAACATCTGTTTAGACTTGTGAAAATAAGCTTGCTGACAAACTATTCACATACTATGCTGACATTGTCAAACATGAGTGGTTTGGATAGGGTTAGGCAAAATATAATACTTTTTGCCTAAGTTAGGCAACCACAAGTACTTGGTTAGTTTTTAAATCATACTTTGAATTAAAATATGTGCATGACAACACTTAAGTAGCGTATGTGACATCAGTTATGTATGCTAATTTACTTGCGTTTTATAAATCAAAAACATATCATTCCAGACTCTCGACTCCAACTACTAATAACAGCAACAACAATAACAACAATAACAATAATATTAATAATAACAACAGCAACAACAATAATAATAACAACAACAGGCTATTATCGCCACATCATAGTATTTTGAACTCCACACAAACAAACTAAACAAACTACACAATGCTCTAGCAACACATACCAAACAACAGTTGTTACAACATTGTTTTTTAGGCTGGTTTCACATTAGTTTCGGCATTGCGCAAAATTGCAGGTTTTCCCCTTCCTTCCAGCAGTTACGTGCGAGGGTTCTGTAGAAAAATCGCTGCCACCAGAGGTTGAAGCCGACCCAACTTTTGTAGAGGCCAACCCAACAGTATGATCCAAGGGCTAATCATGTAAGCTGTTGATCAAACTATGACTGAAGCCACAGTGAAGTTGTAATGTGTCGTCTGTATTCACGGTTTGGCTTTGTGCACCGGTGTAAAACACATCTGTTGATGCTGAATATCGCTGTAGGAGCAGCATATTTAACCAACTGTGGCAGAGGCAGAACAGTAGCTCATAAGCAGAGTAGAATGGGTAAGTAGCAGGGCATGTTATTTAGCATGGATAATAACTGCAGGGGACACAATGGACATTTTTCTGTGTAACATTAAGTTTCACTTTCACTTTAGTTCGGTACTGTCCCCCAGTGTAAAATACAGCAATGATCTGCCTCATCCTGGTTATTTACTGTTATCTATTAATATTTAACAGAAGTTGGCTGGGGCACCAACAGAGAACTGGTAACAGGAGTCGGCCAGGTTGCCGACAGAGAACTAGGAACAGGAATCATCCGGGACTCCAAGAGAGTGCCATCAGCAAGTGTCGGGCTGTGCAAGTGTCGGCTGGACTGCCAATGCTGGGGCTAGGACACTAGGTAGGCTTGACTCTGGGGTGCTGGACAGGTTCTTTGCTAAACATTCTAGTCAGATCATGGTTAACTTGAGGTACTTGTGAGGAATCTAGATGGGCAGATGGATTGGAAATAAGGTTGTTGTGAGCTAGGACTGCTGAGTGGAGACAGTGTGAATGGCAGAACACACTCCAGCTAGAAATGGAGGATATAGTCGAGTCCTGTGTGGGGCTGTGAAACTTGAGCCAGGTGTGTCCATAATAAAAAGGTGAATAGGGAGAAGGGATGACCAAAAAATTTAATCTGCGCTCGCTGGTTCCCAGAGATGACTACAGTAATATGGACAGTACAGTGTGCTAAGAACCTGCCACCTGGAGTATTAACTGGCTTGGGAAAATCAAGGGTCTCTACAGGGAAATTAGCTCATTCAACAATAGCCAAATCAACAAAACTGTCATCTGTACAGGAACCAACTCGTATATTGATAGGGATGTACTCACGTGATCAATGTAGAGAAGCGGTAAGATTATTGCGGTTAGGAGAGCTGGGGGGAGGGCACCCATTAGCTCAGTTGGTAAAGTGGGCCCCCCATTTACAGAGGCGTTGTCCACACAGCAGCAGTCCTGGGTTCAAGTCCTGGCCCTTTGCTATAAAAATATAATAATAATAAAAAGAGAGAGCTGGTGGTGAAGAGGTCTGGCTCTCCAGTGTGTTCTTCTCTGGTGAGCCAGTCCTTGTGGACCAAGTGGCGAGGTAGTGTTGTCCAAAGCAAACATAGAGTTTGTACAGGTAGCATTGCTGGTGGACTTCAGGATTAAGGAGAAAGACCAGCTGCATTGGTTCCTCCAGGGCAGCAGGGGGAGCTCCGGAGTTGGTAAACGTTTGAGGGGAACAAAGCAGTCTGAATTGCATGTGGATTGCTCTCAGGTGTCGGTGTGGTGGTGGAGGGTGAGGACAGCAGAGTGGTGAGTTAGTTAAGTGATTCCATTACCTTGTGTAAGATGTGCTTGTGCCTCCTTAAGAGGATTCCTTGAGCATTCAGAGCTCGGTGGAAAGTGTCTGTGTCTGCTAGGTCCATGGTGGCCAATGTGAGAAAAATTCAAATCAAATCAAATCAAATTTTATTTATATAGCCCAAAATCACAATCACATTGTCTCAGTGGGCTTTACAATCTGTACAGTGAATGACACCCTCTGTCCTTAAACCCTCGAATTGAGTGAGGAATAACTTGCCATGCTGATGGAAAAAAGACCCTTTTAACAGGGTAAAAAAAAAAAAAAAACAATGGAAGAAACCTAAGGAAGAGCCACAGAGGAGGCATCCCTCTTCCAGGACGGACAGACAGGCAATAGATGTTGTGTGTACAGAAAAGAGCAACAACTCACAGTTTACAAGTTGCCTTAACAAAATGTCTGATACAAATTGTATGTAAAGTGAGTGGATCCAGGAGACGACTGAGCAGGATGAGGCATCACCAAGTGGTCACCAGGGTCCACCCTGGTGATTGTGTGGCTATAAGCTATAAGAGTGCAGAGAGTGACTCAGCTTGCAGCTTGTGGGAGCAGAAAACAAAAACAAATGTGTTGTTGATCAGAATAAACAGACTGATTCTCGTTGGCAGTACAATGTACAATCTTATAAATAATAATAGTCATTGAGACTGACACTGACCCACTGAAGAAGCTTTCAATTGATATCAGAGGCTAATTAAAGGCTAACTTGAAGAAGTGAATTTTAAGTTTAGATTTAAAGGCGTCAGCAGAGCCAGATTGTCTGATGTCAGCTCGGAGGTTATTCCAGAGGAAGGGAGCCCGATAGGAAAAAGCCCTGCAGCCAGCTGACTTCTTCCTAATCCTGGAAACCATCAGGAGCCCTGAATTTTGAGAATGTAATGCCCGAGTTGGAAAATATGGTGTAATGAGATCTGACAAGTACAATGGGGCAAGGCCGTGTACTGTTTTATATGTCATCAGCAAGACCTTAAAATCTGATCTGTACTGGAGCCAGTGCAGAGATGCTAGGATTGGTGTAATGTGATCAAATTTTCTTGTACATGTTAAGACTCTAGCTGCAGCATTCTGAACCATGTGAAGACTTTTAGTGCTCTCAAGCGGAGACCCGAAAATAAGGCATTGACTTAATCCAGCCTAAATGAAACAAAGGAATGAATCAGGATCTCTGCATTCGCCATGGACAGGTAATTTGATCCTGGTAATTTCTTTGATGTGCTGATCAAAAGTGAGGGTAGAATCAAAAGTATGTCTCTGTCTCATGGGGGCGATGAACAGCATCTCAGTTTTATCCAAAAATAGAAGCAGGACGTTTTCTGACTCCATACTTTCCATCACTAAGTACTATTTTAAGAAACACGTGTTCTTTCGTACAGGTACAATTTTAGCCAGGCTAGAGCCAGGCCAGAGATGCCAAATTGACTGTCAAGTCGGGCTTACAATATGCCATGATCTATAGTATCAAATGCAGCACTGAGATTCAGTAACAGAAGCAGTGAGGTAGAGTTAGAGTCTAAAGTAAGTAAAATGTCATTTACCACTTTAGTTAGGGCAGTTTCAGTGGAGTGACATGTTCTGGAAGCTGATTGAAAAGGTTCCAGGAGATTATTATTAAGTAGGTAGCCTGAAAGTTGTTGGGACACAACTTTTTCTAAGACTTTAGAGAAGAAGGGAAGTTCGGATACTGGTTGATAATTATTTAGAGATCCTGGGTCTAAGTGTGGTTTCTTAAGTGGAGGCTTAACCACAGCAGACTTAAAACTAGGAGGGACAACATAGGTCATGAGTGATAAGTTAACAATTTTTAACATTGTAGGTCCCAGTGCTGGCCATAGCTCTTTAAACAGTTTTGCCAGGAAGGGGTCCAGGACGCAAGTAGTTGCGGATGAGACAACATCTCGAGGGAGATATTTTCAAAAGTGTTTAGAACTAAGACTAACTGAGAATCAGCGGAAGGATAATTTTTAAACTTTGATGGGGAAGCCAGAGATGATGAGTTAATTTTGATTTTGATTTCATCAATTTTATTGCAAAAGAAATCTAAGAAATCAGTGGCATTAAAGGGTGCACAGCTCACTGATTGTGGTTTTTGAGTAAGTCTGGCCACAGTGTTGAAGGGAAATCTAGGACTGTGTTTATTAGGCTGGAGAACTATGCTGTTCTAGCAGTATTTAAAGCACGCTTATGATTAAGTACACTATCGTGCGCCAAGCAAGATGAAAAACATCCAATTTAGATTGACCCCATGCTCGTTCCATTTTCCTGCAGGCCTGCTTGAGTTCTCGGGTTTCAGTAGCAACCAGGGATTAGATTTCTTTGGTTGTCTTGTCTTGGTAGAGACTGGTGCCACAGAATCAAGGAGAGAAACAAGTACCAAGTTAACTTAATTTGTGAAACTTTCCACAGGTTTTGTCACAGTTGCAAAGGAGCCAGAACCCCAGGCAGTTTATCGTTGAGCATCGTTATGATTGCCAGGCTGATCTGATGTGAAGTAAAAACATTTGTGTCACTGATACAGGGACACGCTAATGACACTTCAAATGTAACGAAAGGGTGGCCTGACACAGCAGAGGCGATGGAAGCAACGTTTAGGGCTGACACATCTAATCCATGGGAAATCATCAAATCCAGAGTGTTACCACTGGAATTAGTAGGTTCATGGACAAGCTGAATAAAGTTGGAAATATCAATAAGTCTCAGAAAAGTTTTCCCTAGAGGGTCAGATGGCTTATATAAGTGCATATTGAAATCCCCAATAATTAGGATCTTACCTGAGCGAGTCACAAGATCTGCAATAAATTCACCAAATTCTTCTGGGAACTGGGAGTAAGGCCCTGGAGGTCTGTACAGTACAACCAAGTGGAAGCCTGTTCCCTGTTACTATTTGATGAAGATGGTTTTAAAACCAGAGCCTCAAATGAAGTAAATTTAATATCCTGGTTGGAGCTTAGACTGAAAATGGATTTGTAGATTAGAGCAACACCTCCCCCCAGTTTAGAGGCCCGAGCAACATGGGAGTAGTTATAGTCGGAGTAGAAGGAGAGGCTTCATTTAATGGCAGAAAAGTATTAGGTTTCAACCATGTTTCGCCTAAGCCAATCATGTCCAGCTTATGCTCAGTGATCTAATCATTAATAAGTAAGGCTTGAAATTGATCTAATATTAATTCAGCCAAATTTGAAGGTTTTAAGCTCAGTGGAGCAATTTCCAGCAACTGGCCGTTCAGTGGAGCTTATGGTAGATAATTTAGGAATTGGAACAAGGTACTTTTAGTAGTAGAAAGTTTTGGCTGCCTATGCAGGTAGGGATGCCGGGATGCCGTAGTGATTAGCTTTGGTATTTTATTATGTAAGACTGTGTGCTTGCTGAGACATTTCGCCACTGTCAGTGGTGTAGATCAAAATTAGATTATTATGATTTACACATTTAGAGGATGATTCAATTAAAAAGTATCACTAACAGTATCACTAGCAGGCTCTCTAGTCACCTGCAACCTGCTGAGTGCTATCCCAGCTAGCAGGGAATGTTCCCACAACATTGGCTGCAAGTTCTCTGCATGTTCTTATTATGTTTTTAAAAAAATGTGTCTAATGTTCAAAGAACATTTTAATGATGTTTATTATTTCAAATGATGTTCTATAATGTTAAATATTAAGAAAGGAAGAATGTTTTAGTGCAACATTCTGAAGATGTTTTGGTGTGTTGAAGTAACAGATTATGGAATGCTCTTCTATAAAACATTCCCATAATGTTACAAAATAGCAAAGGAAGAACATTCTTAAGGCAACATTTAGACAATATTTTTGGCATTTTTTTAAGGCCTCCAATAACAGAATGTTTTTTATAAAACTTTCCCGCAATGTTATACGATAACAAAGGAAGAACACTGTCAAAGCAACATGTGGAAAATATTTTCAGAATATTATCAAGGCCTACAATCCCAAAACATTTTTCTAAAACGTTCTTGTAATGTGATATGTTAACAAAGAAAGGAAGTTTTAGCTGTAACATTCTCGGGATGTTTTAGGTATGTGGGTGAGGGAACATATTATAGAATGTTCTTCTATAAAACATTCCGAATGTTACATGAAAACAAAGGAAGAACATTCCGAAAGCAACATTTAGAAAATGTTTTTGGGATGTTATTAAGGCCTCAGTTCACATTTTTTTTTTCTACAACATTCCTGTAATGTGATATGTTAACAAAGGTAGAACATTTTGTCTGCAACATTCTGAGAATTTGCTGGTGACACTGTTCAGTTAACAGATTATAGAATGTTCTTTAAAACATTCCCACAATGTTAGATGATAACAAAGGAAAAATATTCTCAAAACATCACTCTGTTTTCAGAGTTCGGCATTTCTTTAAGGCCTCCAATAACAAGTTTTTAATAAAATCCCCACAATGTTACACAATATCAGCGGAAGAACATTGTCAAAGCAACATGCGGAAAATGTTTTCAGGATGTTATTAAAGCCTCAGATTTCAGCACCTTTTTTTTAATAAAACATTCCCATGATGTTGTGTGATAACAAAGGAAAAACATTCTCAAAGCAACACATGGAACATGCTTTGATATCTCAGATCACAGAAAAGAACATTCTAGGAAGGAAGGATGTTTTAGGTGTAAAATTCTTGGGATTTGTTGGGCCTCATATTACAGATTTTTTTTTTTTTGGTATAAAATGTGTCTGTATTGTGATATGTTCCCAAAGGAATAACATTCTCACTGCAACATTCAGAAAATCTTTTACAGAATGTTTTTTTATAAAACGTTTCTGTAATGTGATATGTTAACAAAGGGAGAACATTCTCGAAGCAACATTTGGACAATGTTTTGGGGATGTTTTTAAGGCCTTAGATAACAGTTGACAGAACTTTTTTTTTTTTTTTTATAAAATGTCATAAAGCTCAAGGGAAGCAGGCTAAGTTACCTCAGAAAAGCCAATGCAATCCAAAACAGGACCAAACACACAACATTGACGTCGCTAATCCATCCATATTCCTAGCTATCCCAAGGCTGATAAATTGGCTAGGTTGATGTTTGCAAATGACTTTATCAGCTACAAAGCAAGTAATGCCAGATCCATGCTGTCTGGCCACTGGCTGCTCGCTCCTGTGCAAGGTCACTGTCTGCAGTTGCCCTAATGGACATCAGTGTCATTCTGATTCTTACACATAGGCCTAGTAGGCCTACCTTTAAATTGGTGAGAACATCCAAGTGTAAGGGATGGATGAATGGATTCTAACTTGTGACAATCACAAGCAATTACAATCATTGAGTAAACGATATTAAGGTAAAATCGAACAAATCATTTTATAGCTCAATATCACAAATCACAAAATTACCTCAAAGGGCTTTACAATATATATTCTACAACACAGGCTACATGGGATGGATTACCTACAGGGTGAGCAATGGAGGAAACCTAAGGAAGAGCAACAGAGTTGGATCCCTCTCCTGGCATTGAAAGACATGTAATATTGCATGTAAAATGTCAGTATCTACAATCTGGGTGACAAAATTAGAGATAAATTCATGACAATGTCAGATCAACACAAGTGTTTACAGTATTTTTTACATTATTGTTGTAGCCAAAAAGTTTAGTTTAAAGTTTAGGTTTAAAGTGCACATTGTCTGTGGGCTTTGCCATATTTTTTTTGGTTCTAGCAGAATGTCTAGAGGGGCAAGTGCAATTGAAAAAACGTAACCCTAACCCTTGGTTTAGCTAAAAGTACATAAATAAACAATTCTGTTGAAAGACTTTTGATTATTGATGTCATCAAACTTTTACATGTGTTAATAGTCCAATACCAATGGTTAAGGAAATGATAAGTGATCCTAGTGAGGACATTTGTCTTAAGATGAAGTGGTCATGTTGTTATAGTGCTTTAATGTTTGAATATTTTAATGAAAAGTTACTGCAAAACATTTATAGATTTTTTTCAAAGCATGTTATCCAACTCTAAAATAGTATCACTCCAGGAACATTAAAAACTTTCATCTAAAAATGTTTTAAGAACATCTGGGCATAATGTTCTAACAGGGCTTTTTGTCAACATTTTAAGGAGGTTATCACTAAACATGTTTGTAATGTTTTTAGAGAACATCATCCTCAAACATTCTGGGAACTTGAAGAAAACTTCACGCTGAGAACGTTTTCAAGAACATTAGGGCATAACGTTCAAGCAATGTTGTCACCGAACATTTTAAAGAGGTTATCACAAAACATTTTTAGAAGGTTTTAAGTGAACATTATCCTCGAACATTCTGGGAACTTCACGAAAACTTCCCACTGAAAACATTACAAGAACATTCTCGGTAACATTCTCCCTAGTGACAAACCTGCTTCAAACACCTGTCTATATCGCTAGACAAAACAGCAGCACCGACTCCATTAGGATGAAGGCCATCCGCTCTCAGAAGGTGGGGGCGACCCCAGAAAGAGGGCCAATTATCCACAAACCTGTATCCCTGCTCCCTACAGTGACGCTCCAGCCAGTGGTTCATAGCTGTAAGCCTACTGTACATCTCATCATTACACCACTGGAGAAAAGGACCAGAGACAGTTATTCGATGCTGACACATCTTTCTTGCAGCCTGAAAATTCCTGGCTAGGCTATCTTTTGTAATCTCAGACTGATTCTGATGAATATTGTTGGTTCCAGCATGAATTACAAAGTTGCTATAGCTTGTGGTGTTATACGCCTGAGTTCCCTGTTTCTCCTTGTGTGATGCCAGCACCCTAAGATTAGCCTCTATGTCAGAAGCTTAGGCCCCAGGTAAACAGTAAACAGTGGCTAATGACACTAACTTTACTTTGCGGGTAATGGAGTCCCCTATCACTAGCGTGTGGAGTTCAGCCCTGTTGGCCGGGACTGGGGAGGCACGCGACCCAGCCAGGATAACAACAGGGCTAGCAAGGGCAAAAATCTGGTTAGCAGTCGGGAGGGACTATCAGGGCAGGGCTAACACTATCTGCAGTGCCCGTCTAGCTGAAATAAGCTTCTCTAACTCACAAACACGTCTCTCTAATAGAGACACCCTATCAGTATCTGTAGAACAGCAAGCACAAGCCATCATAACACTTGTTTATCAAGGCTGTGTTGACTGTGGTGAAAGGCAAGAAAGCAGTGCAGCTAGTTTGAAGAAGCTAACCGGGCAGCTACAGACTACACAGTAAAAGAAGCTCAATTTGACAAAATACGTACAGGTTATTAAGTCTAGCATAAACTATGGTACAAAAAGAAATGGTACAAAAGAAATCAAAGAAGAATAAACAGCCAAGATGGACCGAGTAGGAGAGAGACACAGTAAACAGCTTTTGATCTCACGGAAGTGCCATGAAAATTAACATTAAGGAACTCATCCTGAAGGGTGTTGGTGAAGCCTCTCTGGTGTATAAGTGTTTTGATCTTAGGTTGATGTATGACACACACCAGTGGTTGAAATGCAAAAGAAGTGTATGTGTATCATTAAAAGCAGGTGATTGGTCATGAGATCATATGTGACTGTTACAAATGTAATGGGTTGTTCCTAATTATTATAAAGGCTGAGGAAAGACTGCTTCTCCTCAGTCAAAATATATGCATTCTTGCGACTGTTACAGATGTAATGTATTGTTCCTAATTATAATAAAGGCTGATGAAAGACAGCCTCTCCTCAGTCAACATCTATGCTCTGCTGGTGTGTGATTATTGCTTGCAAGCAATAAATAACGTCTAAAAGAAATATTGTGTCGGAGCTTGGTGTTTGACCAGTTCTCATCTGCACAAGGGGTTGACAAGCTTATTAATGTTTTGACACACTGATCGGGTTAACGACAAGCCTGTTAAGCTATGTTGGATTAGTTGAAGAAAACCAGATGGGGCTGGCTGAAATACTTTTATACCTGTTGGACTGGTGAATAGAACATAAATTGTGTGGGGAATTGTTGACATCTCTGGATTTTTGATAATTCTGTCAATTCAAATTGTTCATTATGGGAAAAAATCTAATTATACTCAAGGGGTTTGAAATTGAATATGAAGGCTGTGTGAAGATGATGGGTATGGTGACTGGACATGTGCACATTTAACATTCTGGGAGAAATTTGGGTTTCCAAAAAAATGGTAGCTTTAGTCTGAATCAGATAGAGAAATTGAAAACTAATTTAGAAAATGGTATAAGAAAGAAAGCAAGCAAGAAAGAAAGAAATAAAGATGGAAAGAAAGTAAGTAAAATGAATGAAAGGTAAAACAGAGGTTCAGTTGGGAAAAATAGGCATAGCAAAGGGGCGGGGTGGGACTGAAGTACAGTGTGCTAAGCTCTCCACAGGAAAAGTTGGCCCGGACCGAGACCGTCTCTCTGGGGAAGTAGCACCTTCTCCCTATGGACCTCCCAATGCAGCACAACTTGAACTACTCATGGGATTCCAACCCGCAGCGTCTGGCCATGCTGAATGCTGGTCTGAATGCGCCAACTACACCACCAATGTCGGGAAGATTGCGTAGTAGTAGTTTCAATTGAAATGGGGTGCTGTCTAAGGAGACCGGCCTAAAGAAGATATGCCATATGACTAGGCCCTAGTAAGAGACTGTGTACAAAAACCTCCAGAAAGTGCTGCAGGTTATCATCTAAGACTGTCAAAGATCTTTAGAATTTACAGTGGTTTGACAACACCAGTTGATCCAACTGTTGACACTCCCTACGAACAAAAAAGAGAAGACATTTTGAAACAGACTTCAAATGGCTCAGTTGCAAACAGCAGAAATTACAATATAACTGTGGCAGTGGACAAAGAGCAAGACAGGGCAGAGGGCTGCTTCCCGTTGTGGAGGTTATGACCATTGGGTGAGAGACTATCCTGAACCAGAGTCTGAAGAAGGCCAAGAAGAATGTAAGTTCTGACCAGACAACCAAGTAACTTTGACAAACCCAAGAGGGAGAGACAGAGGAGGCCATGGGAGATGGGGCTGCTGACTCGAGGGAGAGAAAGACCTGGGTGTGGAAAAGGGTGAACAGAAACACACAAAAGGATGAGACACATATTTAGAGCCTGACAATGAATCAACCCTCACCTCTCCTGCATCCCGTTCACTTGGCAGACCTGCCTATAACCGCAATCCTAACCCCATTCCTAGTGTTAGGTTAGGGTTTGGTTGAAGGTGCACTACAAACAGCCCAAAACATGCAAAGCAGCACCTCCTGGAGGAGCCATTTGAGGCTGACACTAAGTCAAGCCTCACCTCTCATCCATCCCACTGCCTTGGCAGGCCCGCCTCTAACCGGTTTGGGTGAAGGTGCACTACAAACAGCCCGAAACATGCAAATCAACACCTCCTCGAGGAGCCATGTATATGATGCTTCCCAAAGAACAACAAAAAAGCATGATTTAGAAATGAGTCCATGTGTAATTCTCCCATTGCAATTGCCTATCATTAGAATATTTATGAGCAGGAAAAAAGATAGCATTTTTTGTAGTTGAAGGTACAACACATTTGGTGTTCAGAGCAAGTGTTTTCATTCATCCTATAGATTTGATGGGTTGTGTTTTGATGTGTGAAGTTGGGATTATACATAAGTGTGTGAAGCCTGTAAGCAGTGTGTATTTCCAGGTTCTGTATTCTTATTTTACTCCTCCTCAGTATGTTTATATATGGAGTTTGAGAACTGATGAGCCTTATTCAGTTGAAAGAGATCTGACAACTTTTGAGTTTTGTGTATTGTCTATACATAGGACTGATGAGATTTAAAGACTTATTGAACAACACATTGATTCACATGTGTCTTTAGCAAAGCCAAATATACATGAAGAAAGTTGTTATTGGCCTCCATGTCACCAATAACTGACCGTTGCCAGCTACCTGACTGGAGTACTTTTTGGATTAATGTAAGAGTCTAACTGCCTGACCAGTGCCGCTTGTTAGCATCACGACTATGCTAACCACAACAACATTGCTAACCATGCCTGATGTTGACTGTGCACTCCTACAGCAAGCAAACAAAATGATATCTGACCTCAAGGATGATATCCGAATGCTCTCAGATGAACTCCGGAAGAAAGAGTCACTGCTATTGAACTTCATGGATGTGGTATCTGTACAATCCAAAGAGATCACATTGCTCAGTGCAGTCCTCCAGGACACGGCTGATAGCGACCCAGCTGCTGGCTCACAGCTCTCCTCCTGTTCAACACCCATGCATCTGCCTTGGACAAGGTTTTGGTACGCGGTTGAAAGAGGTACCCTGATGGATCTACTTCTCTGCCCTGCCTGAACCTCTCAAACCCTTATGTAGCCCTGTTGCCTGACAACCCAGCTCATCCAGATGACCCCCCTGCGGCTCCTCATCGCCCGATGATGACGCCTGTGACCTCTCTTTGCTGGGCGACGACGCCTGCTGACCCATATGACTTTCCTCACCCAGGCCCAAACCAGCGCCTCCCATCCAGATCCAAAACCTCCTCCTCACAGCACCGGATTCTGAGGGATGCTGTAATGCAGTGCTCCAGTGCAAGCCAGCTATTGATGCCTCTCCACAGTACATAGCTACTACATGGCCTCAGCACTCCCCTGCTTGGACACGAAATACTGAAAGCCCATAGCCATCGTCTCCTTGTCCTGTCTTTGCTCCTACCACACTCAATCACTCAGAAGATTCACTTTTTCAGCACATCCACACACTGCTTTCTTGGAGCCACGATGCTGGTTATCCTTGGTAGGCTTCCTGACCTACTGTGCTCTCTCCCACCATCCATTAACCGGGTTCTAATTCATGTAGCAACCAATGACACAGCTCATCGGCAGTCAGAGCTGACTAAAAAGGACTTTATTGCCCTCTTTAGCCTCTTAAACAGCTGTGGAAAGGATGTCTGGCTCAGCGGACCTTTGCCAACTCTCGGCTGAGGAGCTGGGTGTTTCTCTAAGAGTCTAAATTGATCTGATTAAGTAATTTATATTTTGGGCCCAGCAAGTGGCACTAATGCCCAACCAATCATAAGGGTCCTTGATTAATCATCCACTAAATAGCAGTCAATGAACACGGTTTTAATTGTCTGACCTTGGAAACCATGAAAAAATTAATAAAATGGGTTCTTGCTTCTTGTTAACCATACGATATTGACAATGATAGGTCAGGTATTTTGGGCAATGCCAGATTTTGAGCAGCCCTTCCTCTCTCACTCAGTTTACAGCCCACACATTGCATTGAGAAGGCCACTCGCAGCTAGGTAGCCAGGAGTCTTTCTGGACAGAGACACTGACCCCTCCAGCAGTTTCTCCTGAGCTCACCCAAGGTAATGATATGTGAATGACTGCTAATTCAACCCATTTCCCACCAACAACAGCAGTGTGCCGGTTAGCTCTCGATTCTCCAACGATACCCACCCCTCCATGCCAAAGCACAGGTACATGCAGACATGAATTCTGAAATGCATTTGCCATGTGTATCTGTGCGTGCATGCGCATGTGTGAGCCAGTGCATGTGGTTATACAGCCACCTTGCCATCTAGATAAGTAAGTACATTTTTTAATGTTACTGAGCATGTTGTTGCTGTTGTGTACTTATACCCATGCCTATGATACTGGCCAGGATTTACCTGCATGCAGAAGTGGACCTAAAACATACAATTGAAAGGCATAAAGTCATGTTAGTTACACGCATATTTAAAGTGACCACGAGGAACGTTTAGTGTTTATTAAAGTCTTGATTCTGATGATTATAAGTGAACGAGACCATCTGCGAAAAGCTATGCATTTGATCAGCATTTGATCAGGTCCGATCACATATAAAATCCCACATAACCTTATCGCAGTCCATCCTATGGTCTTTCTGACGCTCACTTCCAACTAATTAGATTAGATTAGATTTCCATGCGCTGCTGGCACGCACTAACAAAGTTTCTTGTTGGTTTCTTAAAGTGTTAAGCAACTGGGTTGGCACAATATCTGTTTGCAGGATGACAGTTCTGGTCTTTTTACAGATTTTATTTTGAATAAGAACAAAGAAACAAAACTTGAGCATTACTCTTCAGTAACATTTAAACTGAAATTACGTAGATTCATATATTGTGAACTTGTGGTATACCATTTAATTTAAAGGTAGGTTGCTCTACAAAAATGCATCGAAGAGAAGAGCATTAGTGATATTCAAGATAAGTATTTCACCTAACCAGTCATGCATAGTGTTATTTTTTGTTCATTTTCAGTTTCGAGGCATATGTGCCTCTTGGTAAAACAAATGTAGTGCTTAATGTACCCACTGTGCTTTGGGACCACATTAAAATAAATGTTAACAGTGTCTCTTATGTATTCATCTTTCTTGATGAAGATTGCAACATCACACAATACACTATTTGTATTTCACATGAACGAAATAAAGAAAAGCATTTCCATTTCTCATTCTGTTTAAGCTTTTACCCTGGAACACAGGCCATTATACACACACTTTGGCTTCACAGAGATCTTTTTAGGTCTAAATGTCCTCTTTTGATCATTTGTTGATGACTTGCATTAGAAGCTTTTTGGCTCATCATTAATTCACTACGTGGAGCGTCAGAGGGTTGACATGAGGAAAATACATCAGTGGTTATTAGCCTACCCTTCAGCGCTGCAGGAAGATGTCTACTGCCTCAAGGGTTACATTTCCTTTGCCATCATCAGTCAGTATCAGGCAGAAGTTATAGATGGTGATGGAAAGCAGTGGAAATTGAGGCATACAGGATTGGTTAGTTAGAACACACAAAATGCCAATACTTGAGATAATGAGCATTAAGAGAGATTACATTTTGATATTTAGTTTAAAATTTTAATTTGTAACCAATGACTTTGACATTTGGGGGTCAAAATCCTAGCCTTATGCATCTGGGTTTTTTTCAGCAATGTTTGTTTGTTGATGGGAGGATTAATTAAAGGTGACTTCTTTTTTTTTTTTACATTTTCATTATTTTCAGGGAATAATGCATGGATCCTGATAAAAAAAAACAGGTGTATTTAAGTGGATGGTATCTATGACATAGTAGAAAAGAAGAGTTTTGGTCCCTCTTGTTTCTACATACAGCATGTTAAACACAAAAGATGCAACATATGGGTGTGGATGATTTGGAGTTGACACTTTTGATGGAGCTGCTGTTTGAGAGGCATGTGCTGTCGCACCAGCATACTGTGACTGATCATGCAACAGTCACGCACAGCCTTCATGTAAGTTATATTGCAACACTATGTAAGCTTAAGATTCCATTTGTTGAGAAAACCTTTGAAGAAACTCACAGGAACTTTTTAGTGCCTGTGTCCCATTTTTTTCTAGCAGTAAAGCACTGGGTATGTGGCAAAAAGCGCTATTTAAGCACTTCTGCTTAAGAAAAACTCTACCTGCGTCCTGTCCCTTTAATGAGAAAATCTTGACAACAGCACTTGTATAATCAACATCACCTGTTTGCAGTTTACTCTCTGTTTGCGGTGGGTGCATACTATGATCCATAGGATTTACTGAATAAAACATTGTTGCTATAAAAGTAACATTATGTACATAGGGTTGTGCGGTTCTGCCAAATTGGCATATGACGATCTCTACAGTGAAACATTGTGATGATGATGACATCAGTGTTGTTCTCTCCTATATGTCCCTGTGTCGGGTTTAAAAGCGCCCTCGTCTCCACACCACATGTCCGTAACTTAGCTTTGTTCAGTCTCGTATGCGTATAACATTGGCGCCCTCGTCTCCACACCGTCTCAAGCTAAGATAAGAAAACTGTTTCTGAGTGAAACACGTGTTCCGTGTTTCCTCTGTGTTGTTTCGTTCCTTGCCTGACGTCTCCGTGTTAGCTCTTGTTAGCGTAATAGTGTGCATCCTGGTCCCTCCGTGTTCACCAGAGGTGGATTTAATCACTCGATGTTGAGATTCAGTGCCCATCAGTCAGTTCGATAGGAAGAATCGTTCATATCGTTCACTTGTTCATTCAGTCACGTTTCCGGTATAACGTCGTCACAGTTCTCAGCTTCTCGTTCTCAAACGGTCATGCTAACGGTCAACATAACACTGTAGTTCAAGGCAAGTACGCAGCTGTAACTTCATGATTATGCGTACTTTTAGACAACACAACAGTGGATAATGTGTATATTCACCTTGACATTAAACTGACATGTATTGAAGGTAGGCCAAGGATGACTGACTGACTGAACGAGATCGATCAGCTACAAACAAAATTAAATGTTTTTTTTTTTTTTTTTTTATGGAAATGGTTGCTATGCTTTCCTGTTTCTCATTGGTTAAAATTTGACGAGGGTGTCCCAGACTCAGCATATGATTGGCTGGCTCTCAGTCCTCCTTACCACTCTGATAACTAAACTAGTGACTATTCTGTCAGAACGAAAGGGTGAATGAGGGAGAAGTGAAACGTAAAATCAGGTCAGTTCATTTGTGTTAAAGAGTCATTCCTTCGAACTGATTCGTTCGCAAACCTGTGTCACCCTGTGTTTTCCACCAGCCTCTTCCCCAGTGTTTCTTCCAGTGTCTCAGCGTGCCTCCCATATGGTATGTTTCTTATGTTGGTTTCCATTTTTATCTGTTCATGTGTACTTTGCTTTAGCCTTTAGTTGCTACTTTGTTTTTGTCCTAGTGACTCCATTTTGGTTTTCTGGTTTTGCTGGCTTGCTTTTTGTGTCCACCTATTCCTGCCTCCCATGTGTGTCTGCGTTTGGATCCACATCTAATTTCCCCCTGGAGTGTCACACCTACTCCCTCTGGCCAACCGACCACTGCTACTGCCGACCAAGTCACTGACTGTGTGCCACTTGTGATAATTTCACAGGGCCGGCCCGAGGCATGAGCGAACTAAACAGACGAAAAATCAAGAAAAAAATTGAGAAAACAAAACAAAACAAAACAAAAAAAACCCAACATTTTTTACATATTAAGAAAAAAAGGGTGTGGGGTGGGGCAAATCAAATTCTGCTTAGGGCCCCCAAAAGGCTTCGGCCGAACTGTTTCTGGGAAAGTTGCCACTTACACTTTACAACTTTGGTATTACAGCAAATGCAGGGGCTTTCATCAGTGGGTCACAGGATGAATCATCACTGTGTTACCTCATTCAGCGAAAGATAGTGACTTAACAGGTATTTATTTACATGAAAACCTTTAGACATTATTACTTTGAATTCATTTCACATTTTCTTTTCTGCATGGTGTGCATAGGTTGCCCTCTGAATTGACAACAATGCCTGCAGGGAAAGAACGTCTGCTCTCCCTTCCACTATTACAGAAGACATTAGTAATGTGTTGGTTTTGTCATTATTTGGATTATGGCAAAAACACCAGTGTGTCCTATTACTGATCTACTGTATAACCTTATATGCTGCACTTTTGCAGGATAGGTCTTTCTTTCTTTCTTTCTTTGGTCTAATTAATTTGCTCTTCTCCTCTCTGCTTTAAATGCACAGTTGTCCCTCCTGTAATGTTATTTCTGGCAGCCTTGTTCCTTTGGCCCTCCCCCACACATGCTGATGCCTGGCCAGGACCTTGTTCCAGAAGTTTAGACTCTTACAGCTGTGGTTAAATTCTTTATATTTCAGGAGAGCAGGAGAAAGATAATGGAACTGTGGGAGTGAGTGCGGGTGACAGCTACTGTTACCAAGACACTCTGAGGCTGAGCACTGTTGTGGAATTGAGATGATTTCAGTCTGCAGTAATGGCTCTCGTTCTGCTTGTCTGCGATTCTGTTTCACACGACTCACTCGCTTGCTCCTTCTGTCTCTGTCATCTCTGACTCTGATCCGGGGCCGCTCATTAGCCTGCTATTAAAGGACAAAGGCGGGTCCGGGCGTCATGCGTGATATGCAACTGTTGCCACGGTTACCCGGAGCACATCCTTGTTACTATCAGTCAAAATGGCAACCTGAAGATGTCGCTAGACCCCCAGTGGGTGTGCAGAGTCACCCAGATGCATTATGCTGATTATAAACAGCCATCATTGTGATTGCTTTGTTTGGCCCTTTGGTCCTTTGGGGTCCTACGCTTTGCCTGTTGTATTTACCTATCTCATATTGAGGTTCCATTTGTTTGTGTCTCGCTAATTTACAGTGCTGCAATAAAAAAATTGTCTCCTTTTTTTTCATTTTGTCTCTTCCTTCCCTTGCTAAATGGAAGTCAATATTCTGGCAGTGTTTTCATTTTCTCACTTGCTCTTTTTTCCTCCCTCTTTCTCTTTCAGTATTGCCGTCAGTCAGTTTTGAAATATATTAGCAAAGGCTGGCTTTCTTTTGACAGTTTGACAGCTCAGATTTTCATGAGCCAATAAAGAGCACGTCATTGTGCCCGGAATAACTGCTGTGAGAATATTGTTCTTGGCAGATAACAGTGCCATTCATTCAGTGGACCCGGACCCTTGTCTTGATATCATACATACTGATCACTGTCACAGTTGCCTCAGTACCCCCCCACTGACAGGTCACTCACACAGCATGGCCGGTTGACCTATATGTTATGGAAGCCATGTCACTGTGGAGGTATAGTAAACTATCAGTGAGCATTCTTTTGAAGCATGGCTGAGCTGTTCTATTGCCTTCCCTTGTTGTGATTTCCGTGTATGAAACCATCTCAATTCATGTCCAGGAGCCAGCATGTGAGCCAAGATAAATGAGGGGATTTAGCTCTGGACATAACCAGTAACCAGAGCCATTTGTTCCTATGGACTGTGTGAACTCAATCAAGACAGGGAGAGCAGGAAGAAATAATGATGTCAGAGAGTCCAGTGACTCTTTTCCTGACCTTCTGAAAACTGACACAGAATCTACAAGGACCACATGTTATTTTTTTTTTTTATGTGCTGAGCATCCACACGGCTGCTTTTGAGGTGGAAAATACCCTGACTGTTTTCATGTGTCCAGGAAAAGGCTGCCACAACACGAGGGCTTTGATTGTTGTAATTGTGGCTCACTGTGACAATTAACATCTGGACACAGCAGAGGAAAAACACCACATGGAGGCACAGATTTATGCTTTCATGGCATATTCAAAGACTGCCTCGGCCCTCTGATCCTCAACACTCAGCTTCTATCTAGCATGTTTGGGCCATTTTTTGCTTAGTTAATGAGAAATAAATTCTTCTCTATCTCCTGTACACAGTATTGTTTAAGTTTGCCTAATGTTATCTCTTTCAAATTTCAAATGCAAATTCATTTTTTATCCCATCTTGATAATTGTAATTACCTGTACTTGTGCCTACATGAAACCACAAGATGCACAATTTTACCAGTTCACAGAGCAGAATGATACAAAATGAGGTTTCTCAGAAATAGCTGACATTACTCCACCACAGACCACCAGTAAAGTTCAAAATTATATTTGTTTGGCAGTGAATTTTTGGTTACCTCACTGTAAATCATTTTTAGGGTGTTTCAACTTAAGGTTTAATTTATAGAATACAACTAGATTTTTTCAGATAGCTCCAAAAACATAGGGGCCATATCACCAGAGTGACTAAAAACTGCTGGTCTTTGCAAGTTATCTTTGGCTGTAGTTATCTAACCTTAGCTAATGAGCTCATGGCTCAGTCAGCCCTGAGTGGCCCTAGAGATTGCCAAGACTGGTACTTTGAATCTAAGGGGGGGCACTGAGAGTGAACGCTGGACGCTCAAGAGAGTTGGATATCTGCAGCTGGTGATAACGGCATGTAGAGCAGGAACGTTTCTCACATCTTACTCGGTAAACTGAAGGTTTATTTCAACCAAACCAGAGGTGATTGTGGAAAAAACAAACCAGACTGTTTTGGTGAGTTTCATTTAGAATATGTTGACTTTGAATAAAGTATGTTTTACAGTGAGTTAACAAGGCAGTTAAACTCATCTCAGTTCAGTAGGAAACTTACATCCAGACAATGTACGGTTATGTTTGTTTCTGTTTAGTCAGGACATATCACAGAGCTTAATTACTTGACATATATTGAGTTTATTTTGATCATTTTCATATGACACTTAACACAAAATCCCATCGCCCAGCTGAAACTACAGGTGCTATCAAGTTAGATCAGCTACTTAAATACCATGTTTCTCAGTCGTTTGCCTTGGAGGTGCTCTCGCTGTCCTGTTATGATGGCTGTTTGCAGGTGTGCTAGAGTCAGGGAGGATCTGCCAGCTGCAATGCATCACTGTAATCAGGACTTATACCATATACCAAGCTCAGTCACCTCCACAACAACATGACTTATTTAAAAGTATTAGAGAGATACAGCAACTTCCCATTATGTTTTCTTTAAACTATGACATGAGGGGTCTCTAGACGGTTGTTGCTCTTATGCAGTGTTTCTGTGACTTCCTGTACATAATGAAGGCTGATGGGAAACTGTCCAACTTGACTGCAGCTTCTTGGCTCCACCCCCTGCTGCTGCCACCTGATCTTGTCCACAATCCAGCCGAGGCACACTTTAGCTCAAACAAGCTTTTTTTCTGTCATTGCATGAGCAGGGGGCTATTTAACATCAATTTTAATAACGAAATAGCACCTACAGTAATATTAATTTAATGATAAAAGACAAAGTTCCTGTATGATTTCTTACTGTTGGTGATTTTTATGCAGAATTCAGTTTTTTGATGTAATTTTATACAGTGCATTTACTGTGATTTACTATAGAAACCCTGATTAGCGTAATCTTTAATTGGCCACATAGTGTTCTTCTGTGAAATAGTAAACTGTAATTTACTGTGCAAACTTAATCAAACATCTGATGGGGAAATCCATGGCATTTACTTATGTAAAGCATTTCATCATCTTTGTGAATACTTTATAGTATTAATGTTTGCATGATGTTTTATTTGAGACATGGTGTCATGTGGGAAGTCTAGGATCCAGTGTTTTTGGAGCTTGACACATTCTGAGCGAGCACCACCCACCCACCACTCAGCTGTGTCTATGGTTTTGCAATTGTGTCTGTGTTGGGGGCCGTGTTGTAATGGTAATGTGTAGTAATGTGTAGTGTCCCAATTACACACAGTGCTATGTAATTGGGACATTACAACCTTACAGAAGTTCAGACAATCTGTTTTAAAGGCATAGTCTCTGAATGTAAGCTGTGGGCATTTGAGGGTTGATTTGAGGGTTTTGATACTTTCACACTATTTGTATAATACCTTACTCTTGTTTTATAATCACAAATGACTTGGAACTGTACATTTCTATGAGACTTTTAATCAGTTAGTTAACTAAGTTAGTTATAATTAGTTAATTTCCTATTTAAATTTGATACTCGTAGAGAACCTGATGATGAGGAAAGTAGAGTTGGTAACCTTGCTGAATAGTTAGAGGTGTGCAGCCTGTCCCCTGCCATCCATCAGTTCCTTCTTCCACTAGTCCAAGTGACTGAAAAAAAAAACAAAAAAACCCCACAAAAAACACTCCAATGTTAAAAGCTGCTTCACTGCCAAAAAGTGCTAAAAATGACCATCATTTTTGTATGTGTCATTTCTGATGAATGAAACAGTGCTAAACTCTCCAAATGATGCATTTCCTGTGACTAGGCTACTTCACAATAAAAGTCAACTTATTGTTTGCCAGTCAAATGCTTTTTAATGTGAAGCTGCAGGAGGAAATGTTTGGTTTGCGTTTGCAGGAAATGAATGCTTCACTCTACAGGTTGTAAGCGTCTTTTCTTATGAAAAGCCAAGCACACTGGGGATTAATGGTGTTGTCATGAGCTTTTTAGTTTGTGGGAAAACTTCAAGGGACCCACTATTTATTTTTGACTTAATTTGACTGTATTTATGTTCATTCTTAATGCATTCTTAATTCTAAGTAACTACTGAGCATACATGTACTTAATCACATGACCCCCTGAGAACTGCTCTTAAAGGTTACTCCTGTACTTCACCAAGAGTAGAAATGAAAGAAGTCTGAATCAGATTTATTCTCTTGGATTTAGCAATGTGCTGCCCCTTTCAAAGCTTTGATGCTGCAGATTTTCAAACCTCTACATAAACATTTGCTTACAGTAGGTGTTCACACATGCATCTGTCACTCACAACATGAAAAGAGGCATCACATAAAAGGATTCAGCCTTTGCTTAGGACCAGCTTTTGGGATTTTTCTGCTGTCCTCTCCCTCTGTGGGCTGCTTCACCCCCATGTGAACCTTCTTGGCTTGGACTCATCTGAACTTAGCAACTCTGTCATTCACCTCTGTGTTGTGAAGGCACAAACTTGCACCTACACCTCAAAATAACACAAGCCAGAGGAAGGCTATTTTCACTGCTGCTATCATAGACATGTCTGCGAAAGTGCTGCATATGAATGGGCTCACTGCTGTTTGCCCCGCAGTCATGACTATATGAGTTTACACCAACTGAAGCTCCCACACCTCCCGGTCACAATCTATCCTGATACTGTCACAAATGCAGTCAACACATACAAATAATTCTCAAATAGTCACTTTGGTTTTGGGAGGATATTTTATCAATTTTAATAAGACTGCCTTTAATATGAATTTAACACAATTGCTCCCAGTAAACATGTCCTCCATGTTAACCTGTTTGTCAACATTATGTACATTCTTCCAAAGCCAGTTGAGGACTCTACTATTTCACCTACCCCCAGGTTGGCCCTGCTCTAGTTTCCTATGAGGTGGAGATACTTGACATCTTTGATAATAGAAACTAGGTAGATTATCAGATATTCAACAAAATGCATAATTTGGCCCTCATGACAATAAAGGGAAGCACATATTCCTGAGACTTGACCAGGGACCAAATGTATGAAACTCTGTATATTCAGATGAAGAAATCTTTTGCACACACAAAACAGGAAACATGCATACACAGTCTTTTCATCAGATTCATGAAAACTCCACGTGCGTATGTTCTTACATGTCTTTTCCTCATAGATCTCAATCATCATGAAATTTAACACATCACCCATCCTGTTAAAGAACAGGAACTGTAAATTTGCAGAATGTAAACTTGAAGTAATGACTGATCAACTAACACATGAAAAAGAGTATTATTTGGAGGCTTCAGTTCTGGCTTTAGAAACAAAATGAACAAAGCAGTGAACACTGTGAGTTCAGAGCTACAAACTTTGGAGGACTTAAAAAAAGGTTACACCTGCAAGATTCTTAGTCCTCAGTAATTTAAGAATATAATGGTATTTGCATAAGGATAATTATAATTGTCATAATGCACACTGACAAACATAATTACAGAAGACAGTAAAGAATCAGAATCAGAAATTCCTTTATTAGTCCCACAAACAGGGGGATTTTTGCATCAAAGCAGCCAAAGATACCAAAGCTCTAAAGGGCCATGCATTCATACATTTTATTTTTTTAAAATTTTATTTCTACATTTTCCCATGATAAGTTAATTTCGATATTTTCTTGAGATCTCGAGTTATTATCTTGAAATAACAACTGCCGTTTTCCCAAGACAATGATATACTTAATTCAAGATCTCGAGATAATGACTGTGATATGATAGGTCTGAGATTTCCATCACGTGTTGTTGCATGGCATGCTGACCAATGGGTTTACAGATAATAAACACATTAGTGTGCCTAATCTGAAAAGACAATTAGCAAGGCTTCTGCTATATCGGGGGTGCAATCTAAGTGAGCCAGATATCGTTGTTAACTACATAGCTGACCAGCTACGAGGTCCTGGGCATCCGATATCCATGCCCAAGAATCTTGTGAGACCATGAAGGAAGTGGTGGTGCATCCTCCAAAAGAGGGAAAAGACGGCTGCATTTGTGGGTTTTTTTCTTAATGCAGCTCTTTTGTCCAGGAAAATATTAGTTAAGGCTAAGTATTGGATTGGGACACAGTATTTACACGGCATTTACTAATTGTTAAAGGAATCGTGTAGTTTATTACATTTGGCTCCAGATCTCCCCCACAGTCTATGCATGAGTGTCTGCATCGGTCAAGTGTGTATAAAAAGAACTAGAGAGCACCAAAACACAAAATTCAGACTGTTATATATTAACAGCTAATGGAAGCAACATTGTTGCAGCATTTTTACAAATGTGTTGAGCCAAGCAGCTCTGGGACAGAATCCCATGGGGTGATGAAGACTCTTGTTGAAGAAGAACAAAGGCAACACATTTCAGTTAACATTTTCAGTAGCAGGCTGGATTATGTCAGTCATTGAACTATGGTTGCTTATTTTATTTTTCTTTTATCTTTTAAGATGCGTGTAAATACTAACACATACTACAATGTGTTGCTTATGGCTTGATGAAATTTATTCTAGGGAGTTAAAGGGATATTCTGGCGTAAATTTAATCCAGGTTCTAAAACACCATGACACAGAGTAGAGTGCAGTAGAGTTAAGTTAGCTAAATTAGCAGACGTTTGATGCCTTGAACTATGTGCTAGGACCCTATCTGGACTGTTGCTTAATTTTGGTGCTGTTCTGAGCATTACTTGTGGCTATCAGTGGCTTTTTGATGGCGGTTTGTTGGTTGGAGGCATAGACTGCAGTGTATTGTTATCGTGCGGCCTTTTCTGAGGTTGCTAAAACTACATAAGCTAGCGGTCAGAGAACTTGATGTCTCGAGGGGGGGGCTTACTCTGAGTCACGGTGTGTTAGACCATGGATTAAACGTACACCGGGATATCTCTTTAATGAAGTCTCTGTCCTTTTTTTCTGTGTTTGCCTTAACTGTCTTTGTACAGAGCCATAGAGAAGAACCCCTGCACTGTACATACACTGCACCTTATGGTAATCATGACCTACAGAGAAGTGTCAAGTGACTTTTTGACAAAGTTGGACATTTTCAGTGGGTCACGGGCCTTTGCCCGGGCAAAAAAATGGAACTGAGGACATCTAAAAAGTAGTTCTGCGTGCTCAGAGCAAGACCAGGCACTCCATGCATCTTATCAGGTGGTAACCACATCATATTACTAAGTTAAAGAAGGCTCACACCATTGCAGAGGACCTTATCTTACCTGCAGCCACGGATATGGTCAGAGAGGTGTTGGATCGATCCGCAGAGGATACACTGAAAACTATACCTCTGTCAAATGATGCTATAAGTGGGAAAACTGAAAGCATGTTGAATGTCATCAAACAAGCTCACGAGAGTTCCTTACTACTATGACTGCAGAGGACATTTTGAGCTCTGTGGACTTTTATTTGAGTTCAGTGGGCCTACGCTGGGACATGTGCATTGTTATCACAACTGATGGCACTGCCTCTATGACAGGAAAAAACCTGGGGTATTGAGAACACTTGAGAGAGCTCCAAATGCAACCTGGAAGCATTGTTTTTTTGCATTGAGAGGCCCTGGCAGCAAAGGATATGGTACCAGTGCTTCATGAATCATTAAAAGGTGTCATCCAAGTGTTAAACTATATTGGACAGAGTGCAAAAAACACCCAGTGTTTTCAAAAACGGTGCCAAGATCTTGGTAGTGAGCATGTACAGGTGTTGTATCATGCCAAGGTATGCTGGCATTCGCGGGGAAAGGTACTGTCCTGTTTTTATGAACTACGATATTGAGCAGGACCTCAGAGTCTCTTTGTCTCAAGACTTTGAGACTCTTGTCAGGAGCAAAAACATCCCCAGTTCTCCCATTAACCCCTCCAAACTCAGGTGTATGATGTCAGTGTTACACCTACTGTAAGGCTGAAGTGAGTGCTGCTTAATTTTCCTCAAAGCACAGTGTTTTTCTGTATTTACCTACTGATAAAGGAATAAAAAGCAAAGTTATTTTGTATACTTGTTTAAAATGTTTTCAATAGTGCTGTGTTGGTTATCATAGATGCACTTTTTTGTTTATTTCTTATTGAATAAGTGACTGAATAGTTTTAATAGTACTGTTACTAAAGTGTTATGTTAAATACATTTGAGAAGTTGAAAATATTCCTTGATTTTGGTCGTGGCTTGTCATTAAGGGGTGATGGTGGGTCCCGAAGCCAGATAAGTTGAGTACCGCTGCTTAGTAGTGCTTTCATTGAAAGAGCTGTGCCTAATACTGTATGCCTCTGCTCAGTTTACTGCCAGATTGTTGGCAAAATAAAGAGCTGTAAATGTTATATTTTGTAATTTTTTTTTTAATTTTTGATAGCTGAAGTACTCTGACGTGTTACTTTTGTCAGAATATAACACACTAAAGTAACAAGTTACTTTGGCAGTAATCTTGTATATAATGTGTGTATGTTACCTATGTAATGGTAGTTACAAGTAACATCACCGAACACTGTTTGTCAGGCTCTCCCACAAGTCATCTTTGGCAGATGATGGCCCAGTACATACCTAACAATATCCCGCTGACTTCTCTCAGAGATCTGCTCCTCCCCTTTGCTGAGCACACACAGATGTTCCAGAGCAGCGATCTCAAACTCAAATGAGCTTTGGGCCACTGCCGGTACTGTCATCATCGCGGAGAGAGCTGACTGACGAGGCGCTGAGGATTTGTTGTAAAAGTGAAAAGCAAACGCGTCTGTTTGGCAATATGTCATATTTCAAATCGTAACAGGTAACCCGATAAAATAAATGAGGGAGAAATAGTCTCTAAAAGGATGCACACTGCAGCATGCTTGTGAATGACAGCTGTAAACAATACTGCTATAACTTTAAAGTGACAGGTTGACAACTTTGAAGTGCTTCCTTCTTCTATGAACGTGCACACACGTCGCTCACTGATGGTGCATTGGCAGCTGTGGCCATCATTCCCATTAACATACCTGAATGACAGAGTGCACAGACTGAAGCTTTCTGAGTGGGGCTGGACCATGTTGTATCCCTGGCTCCTTGGCTTAGTACTCGTCTGTCTGAGTTTCAATAGCCTAGGGCTCTAGCCACAGGGAGCTAGCTTCCCTGGCAATGAAGATAAAGGCAATTCGATCGAAGTGATTTGACGTTTTCACCCCCCCATCTACTTCTGCATGCTTCCTCGACCCAAAAGCCTCACCTGAAGCACTAATTGAAAATGGCAGTGAACAAATGTAGGAGCTTCTGAGAAGTAATACTGGAGGAGGAGGCTGGTGAAAATGAGGAGGAGTACAAAGAGAGTCACCGGAGACAAAGTGACCAAGGTCTCCAAGCCCTGTGTCAGGAAGGAAATACACAAATTCAAGGGGCAACATTTGCTAAGTGCATTTTTCAATCTGAAACAGTTGATTGGTAGCCTGATTTCGCTGACAGGACTCAAGGTTGTTAATGCTTTTACTGCTATTTTTCTGTACTGTTACTTGCTTTGAAAAACTAAAACTAATTGGCATTTCTGTCTTTACCCAAAAAAAAAAAAAAAAAAAAAATGTTCCGGAGAAGCTGCACTGGGACACACTTAGATCACAGGTACTGGAGACCTTTTTGACCAGAATTGGTAATGTAGTTCAAAAAAATATCATAAATCACCTGCAGCTAATTGACTACTTTATGGGATAAGCCTTAATTCAGGTGATTCTACTCTGCCAGTTCTTTTTTTCCCCCCAATTTGTATTAAGTTAATGCCAATAGAACGCAACACTCCCTGCAGAGTGAGTGGTAGTATGCTTCACACCTTCCGGCAGCTCAAAATGGATGATTAGGGGTCTTCACTGGTCTGAAAAAGACTAGACGCTGCCATGCATGAACACATTTTTACAGAAAAAGAGACCTAATCCAAAATGAACCATGGAGAGACAGTCAGACTGCTTGTATTAGCCTGGAGGATAACTCTACATGGGCTAAAATGTGCACAAACCAAACAAAGACGACAACTGTTTGTTTGGTGCTGTTTATTTTAGGTGGAAAGTAAACCACAATCTTCCTTGTAACTCTCTGAACATGCTTCACACAAGACTTAAATCTTACCTTTATGTGGCTTGTCCAAATCTGATTTAAAGTGCAAGATGGTGTCATTGCTGACCCTTCTGCGTCTGGCTGACTTCAGCTACATTTCTAAGAATTTGAAGCAATTTAGTGAAGACCTCTTGCCATAATCCCTCCCTTTGCTGTCAGGCTTTAAATTTGAAGTGGGAAGTGCAAATATTAATCATAATATCTTAAATAGCGTTTGATTTCAATTGTAACCAGCAATTGCATGACATTACTTTACATAACTAGAAAAATGAGAAATGAGCAGTAAAAAAGTTGAGTATGACATGACTACTGATGGAATTACTGCTATGGAACTGTAGATTATGCTTGATTTAACATTTGAGCCATTACAGTTCAGGCAATTGGGGGCGAGAGAAGGGTTTGTGTGTCATGGAATGAAAGACAAGCTCATATAATCTTTGTCATGGAATAGCTTTTGCTAATTCATGTCCACCAACCCGATATCTATGAAACTCTATTTGAGTGTTGGCTTTTATTCAAGAATTTACAGAATGGCACTTATGCATACACATCCTTTAAAATGATCACTGTCTTATCTCTTTGTCTCAATGCCCCTGCTCAGCACTCTCTGTCCAGTCCACAGTATACATAATTGCTTCAAGTCATTAATAAGCTATTAATATTGATGCATGTTATTTAAATGTATGGGTTAACGACTCGGCGGACCTCATTAAGACTTGATAGGGTCAAACTAGGCCTGCAGTCCCACCACAGTGTGCCTGATTTCACTTTTAATAGACTGTGGCTTTGATTTATTCTCCACCACGTACAGTCTGCTAAAAGATATTTTAATTGTTAGAGATACTTTAAAGGAAGCTGTCTAGCTTTGTAACGTGCAAGTGACCCTGGTTAAGTGAATGTTTGCACAACACCTACCCCAAACTGCAGATGTCCAATCACAGCGTTGCATCCTTAATGAGGCGTGATAAGGCCCTTCAAGTGTTGGAATTCTCCCCATGCTAAACATGGTGTTCATGTGGCTATACAAAGATACAAATGGAGTGTACAAAGAGTGGAGGATAATATCTTAAACCAAAATCATGACAACAACAGGGTAAATGTGTCCTCACTGCAAAAACTGCAATTATTAGCATGTTGGGCTAGTCATCACACTACCTACAAACAAAGTCCCATACAGGAGAAGTAGCTAGTTTCAGACTGAATTGAGGTCAGAGAGGAGCTGTAATATAGGCCTGTATTATATTGCTGTAGATAAATGTACTTTGAAATCTTTTTTTTTTTTTTAAGTAAAAAAAAAAACAAAACCATAAACAATTCCCACTGAAATATTATGTGTTCAACCAAGTTGAAATAATATGTTGAAGTGAAATACTATGTTTCATGCATACATACAAGATAATTATTTCTCTCAGATTTTGAGGACAGTGTTACTGTCACTGAGCACTTCTCTTGCCAAGACGATTTATCCACTGGACAGGTATGGCATATCAAGACACTGATTAGACATTGTTACTATTGAACAGGTGTGCCTTGGGGCTGGTCAAAGTAAAAGGAAAGTGTAAAATGTGCAGTTTTATCACACAACACAAAGCCACAGATGCCCCTGAGAGAGAGGGAGGGTGCAAAAGACCATCCGACATTTTGACCTGTCAAAGCAGGGACAGAACAGTTTGTAAGATGGAATCATGGCTGCATTCATGTCAGTGAGCTAATGCCAGTGCTCCAGTATTGTGCATGCTCATCCTTGTCATTACTAACTGTGACACTGAATAGACAAATAAAAACATGTGTAATTTATATAATTTGTAACTTCTCTGTGCACACTAAGCACAAGATACAGCTAATGTTTGTAGGTTGTGCAACATTATGGTCATGTCTTTCTTTTGGCTAGGAATGTGTTATAATTGGCTAACCTGCCATGAATGTCACACGTGGAATATTGTCATCATGAAGTTAGATGAAGTTGTTTTTTTTTCACATTTAATGGCCTCATTCAGATCTGAAGCCTTTTCATGTCACATCATAATTTATGGTTATACTGCATACTGTCAGTTTCAACATCTATTGTACAGTAGGAGTGTCACTTTTTATTGGAACGTTCATTCCAAAGTGGAAGGAAATGTTCACATTCAAATGTAATGACCTGTTGGAAAAGAAAAATTAGTCTTTAAGAGCAATAGAGATTGTTTAAAGCAGGCTTGTGATCCAGCAGAGGGTGCTCTAAATAAGCTTGACCTAATGCGTGCCCTATTGACCCCTGACCTATCGATTCAGATAGTTATGTTGTTTGCTACGAAAATGGAGGATACAAGTGAGCAAAGCCCTCCTGACCGGACAATCTGAACGAAGCATCTGAGAAATAATGTGTGGAAGTATAGAAAAGTAATGAGCAAAAATAGGGCTGTCAGTTGACTTTACTCTTTGACTGTACAAAGACGGCAGCGGCAACAAATCTGCATACTCACCTGCTAGCATGCCACCCACTTGAGGCAGCAGAGGCCGAGGCACCACAGATCAGATGAGCAGATCTGCCGTTGCAATGTCAAGTGTACAACCGCATCTAACTGCCTACTACTCAGCACACTAAGCTTCAGCGGGCTTCTTGCCAGCAGTTCGTAAAAATAGCATCAACGACGAGATAGCAAGATTTATTCGCAACGATATGCAGCCCATTGGTATCAGGAGAGGGATCTCAGGATCACATGATGGAACTGGAGCCATGATATACAATTCCAAGATGCACCACAATCCCAACACACATAGTACAACCGTATGATGCCACACAGGAAAACATAAAGACTACTCTGAAGACACCCGCTATTATGCTTATGTGACAATCACAGCGCATTGTATTTGAGACCTATGGGAACTTGACAGTTATCTTCTGTGAACTAATGATTTCAGAGGAAGCCACAGAGCTGTAAATATTTCAGAAAGCATCGGCAGCACGCTGGATGAATTTGATCATCTCAGTTGATCTGTCATCCAAACTTAGAACACATTCGACCAAACTGCATGTCATTTCAAATTCGCTCAAACTTGGTTTGAACTTTTCTGATTTAATTTATTTTTGTTCGGGGTGTAGAGTACTTTCAAGTTTCAGGAAAATTCCCATCTGCATGGGGTGGTAGGTGTTAACTGAATTTTCATTTTTAGGTGAACTCCTGTCAGCTAGAGACCTTAAAAGCCAGCTGGGAGCAGCGTTGTCAACCAATTCAAGGCGCTAACGTTAGCTTCAGAAGCAAACCAGCCAAAGCAGGTGCCGCTTGTATTTGTAGCCCGTATTTCCGGAGGTCTGTTCTGATACAACATTTTTACTCTATCTACAAAGATGAGGTAAATATGGGATCCTGTAGCTGGTAATAAAGCAGCCAGCAAGATGTGTGGCATATTTTGAAGAGACTGCTGAATTCTGTAAGATAACTTACTCTATCTTTTTCTCCGTGCAAAGTGTGTGTGAAGTTGAGGCACACTTTAGTGCAGCTGTGAAACGGAGAGGCAGCCGAGCAGCTCCAGCAGTGCCAGAGTACCATCAGAGGGAGGAACAAAAAGCTCAAGGTCTTCACTGACTTTCATCTCTCTGTCTCCCTTCTGGTTTATCATCCCCTCCTCCCTACTACTGATTTTTTTTTCCCGTCAAAGTGTATCTCACACTCTGCCACACCAACACAGATTTTGTTTTTGTCTTGTTTTCTGTCTTTTTGACCTTTTTCTTTACTCCTTTTTGCAGACCTACATGTTTTCCACTTCTGTCACTCTCCGTCGTTTTCTCTACTTTTCTCCGTCCCACCCGTCTCCACCCCTCCCCTGTCTCTGTCACACTCACTGTCTCATGCTCCTTCTCTTTGTCTTTTTTTGTTATTCTAGTATGTCTGACCACTGTCACAGAAATGGTACTTGAGGCTTGGCAGACCCTGGGTGATATAGTCCTGTGGTGCATGTTAAGGCAGCAGTATTTCCCATCAGCCCCAGAGTGCCTGTCCCCCCCCCTTCTGTCCTCGCCTTCTGTTATGCTCACAGTAGCACTGCCACCATGTCCAGCAGCCCTGCCGCTCCACTTGCCTCTCTCACCCATCCCACAGAGGGCTTTTCAGGGCTCCCATAAATCATTTCTAGTAGTGAGTTCGAGCCACCATCTCCATCACCATCACTTAATTAAGAGCTCAACCATAAAGAATTAGGGTGGCTACTTTTGCAGCCCACATTTCAGAACACCCACCCCACTCTCCCCTTAATTATTTGAATCCACTAATTCAGACATCAAGAAAACATTCATTCCGGACCAAATTAAGAAATTATTTCCATGTTTCACTTTGTGATGCCTGAGGTGATCTCACTGTGGCCATTACAGAGCTCAGTACTACTCTTGAAAGACAGTTAGCCATATGTTGTGCACAGGGATTCTTCAAAACACTGCATATGAGCAGAATGTGTTTGAGGAGTATCTGTAGTTGGCTGCATATAAACTTACACACATGTTAAGTATAAAGCCTGCCCATGCCCAGAGGTGAAGATATTTTGAGCTGAATTCTTTGATAATTTATTACCAAGCTTAATTAAATGTAGACCCCTGGCACTGTTCGCAACAGTTTAGCTAAACAAACTTGCATCAAGGCAATTGCTATGCAAATATAGAGTAAGCAGTGTTTAGACCTCCAGTAAGGCAAAATTGAAGAATCAGTTTTTTTCTGAAATTAAAAAAGCTGCCCTTTTCATTTGTAATGCTGCCAATTAATACCCTATTATTTGTTTTGTTGGCCTTTGTGATACAGTCATGTTAACAATGTCAAATCGAAAACAGTGCTCTTGATGTACTAACTAACTGAGACTAAATAATTTTCTTTGGCGCATGGTTGTAAATAAATGCCTGTCATGGGCAAACAAACAAACAAACAAACAAACAAAACCCCAGACATTTTCCTTTGCTATTCAGCTGCATTGTTCTATTGTTAAGCAGGGACATCAACAACAGTCATGACACCAATTTACACAATAATTGAAAAACAGACAGACAAAATACGTGTGGAAAAACCTATTTGTTATGCTATAAAGTTAGATGAACAAGCTGTGCAACAGATTTAATGAACTCCACACGGTTACAGCTTTGTATCTTACTGGTTGTTGCATTTCTAAAAAAAAGTCTGGATGTATTCATTTTTTATCAATATCCTTCACACATTGTGATAATCATTCAGTTTATTTACCATTCTCTGTCATCCCCCATACATGTATACTAATGCAGGGAATAAGGCTCAGTAATTACAGGACACAGTTATCCAGAATTGAAGTCTATGCGCAAACCATAGCATTCAGATTCAATCGGAAAAGAGGTAAAAGGACAGTGCCTCAACAGTGTTAGTGCATTTTTCCTGAAATAAAATATACAATAGACGACAACACTATGGATAATGAAATAAAACATGCAGATGCTGAATGGCACATTGTAGTATTTTAGTATGAGATCTTCTACATGCATGAAGAATTGTGGTTAAGACCTGCATGACATCCACACCACGGTAGAGTGGGTCTCTACTTCTCTTCCCATCTCGGTTTTAGCCTTTAAGAAACAGAATGCAAATATATACAACAGCAATTGAATAAAACAGTTATACAACAGCATCGCCCGCCACTGGGATCAACACAGAGCTGCTGGGAGCTGACAGGGAGAGCCAAAAGGCAGTTCTTGTGCTCCTGCTGTCCATCAGTGCCAACAGAAACCACGTCACTGAGCTGCAGAGAGTTTCACCATTATTATCAAAATCTGGCACCAATTCCAGAAAGTGCCAGAGATTGTACTGAAACTTTTTTCATAAAGCTTCAACCTAAAGAAAGGATAGTTACACAGGGCACCTTCTGTATTTTGTTTGACTGATGAGTCTTTTGCCAGTCCAACCCATTCTCACTCACCTTAAGCTTCAAACTATGACACTTAACTCTCTAGTGTTTGTTTTGGACCTGAAGTGCACTGGATGCTGTCAAATGGTCACACTTTGGTTAGGATAAGGCACAAAAACTTCTCCTGGGTTGGGTTTTTAAAAAAGATAATACCATTGTCAGATATGCAAAAGCAAGACCCAGATGCAGACAAGGAAGCAGGCAGATTCACCACAAAAAACAAGCTTTAGTGAAAGCCAGTCTAGACAATCCAAAATCCAAAAGAAGATAAGCAAAAGAAAGGCAGGTAACAAAAAGCTGGGAAATGAGGAGAATCCGGACAACAGTAAAACAAAAACAGAGAACAACCCTTACCTCAAGGGGGACACAGAGAGCACATGAGAAACAGGGAAAAGACACAGGAAGGCAGGACAAAGGCAAGTTGACAACAGGAGTGATGTGAAGATAGGCACTGAACAAACAGACCAACACAGACGGAAATATAATCAAAACTAACAGGTACAGGTGGAGTAAGTTAGAGAAACACAGGTGAGGGAAATTAATGAAAAAAAAACAAAAATAGAAAAAGGGAAGGGACTGAAAAACTGGAAAAAACATGTGAAGGAGGGAAAGGCTAATGAGGGAGATGTAGTGCAGGTGTTGGGGAACAGCAGCCTGGGGGGGGGCAGGGACTCAGCAGTGATGTAGTCTAGTTTATTGTAGTGGGTATGCTGTGATGATTCCCTCCCAGCTTCATACACACCTGTCCCGGACCAACACCCCATAAGCATACTAACGCATACTAACGCATACAGTAGGCTACATGCATCCACACAGAACTGAAAGCATTCTGAAAGACTGGGTATGTACTATCAACAATTTATGATAAGTAACACAATTTATTATAAGCAACACAAGCCAATAAACTGATCGCGTTTTCTATATAAAATCTTAATCTGAGAATGAACTAGCAACTAAAGCTGTTAAATCAATGTAGTGGACTAAAAAGTGCAATATTTCTCTTTGAAATGTAGTGGAGTATTTGAGAATTAGAGTAGAGGAGTAATACTCAAGTATTTACATGTTATGCTACTTTATACTTCTACTATAAAGTAGCATAACATGTAAATACTCAAGTAAAGAAAAAGTAGCCTACCTCAAAATTGTAATTTAGTACAGTGCTTCATGGTCAAACTTAGGCTATGTAACTAGGATATCCAGCCTGGTAGTCTACAATGCGTTCCAAATATGTTTGTACTCAGGCATCTGAGGTGTGCTTTGCCTCCTTGCTTGCGTGGCAGAGCGATGGCTTCTCAGCCATGTTGATACCATGGCTTACAGGGGGCCCACTGATGCTGATCATCATCATCAAACTGTTAACAATGGACAACAAAATTGTAGATCTCTTGTCTGTGCCTCCATTGTTCACAAGACTGAAACCCCTATCACACTCAGCCGTGCTGCAAGGGATGGTCTGCTTGCATCGTATGAGTGGTTTTAGGCTTTTAGGCTCAATGTATGGGTGCTCAAGGAAATCTCTTATACCATTAACTGCTTGATCTTCACAAAGATTGAACCGCCTGCACAGTCGTGTCACTTGTGACTCACCGTACCATATGCCAGGTGCTGATGGCCAGTTGCTTGTGTCCAGAATGCTGAGATCACAGAAGTGTTTCACCTTCAAATGCGAGGCGCTTCTCCAAGATGTTGATCAGATTTTGTAGGAACTGCTTTGCGTTGATTGGGGTGAGCTTTGCATTTGACCCCAGTGAAACCGATCCAAAATGTCCCGAAGCCTGTGAGTTCAATGCCTCCTCCGATTTCTCTCCTGGAGAATGATGTCAGCACTCGGATGGTGCGCTTCAGAAGCTGTTCTGCTCTTAAAAGTGTGATTAAATGGGTCTGGAGTTGCTGAGACAGGTTTGCAAGTTCAGACAGTGCATCATACATGAGTCCTAGGTCACACAGAAATTCTTTGCTTTGCATACCATGTGCCAAGCCTCTGTAAGTCTGCCCCTCTTTGCCGTTTCTTGTTTGGTCTCCCGCAGCATTTTCAAAGTGTTTGTTGAGTGCTTCATACGACCCCCACACAGCTTTTACAGCACGGAAGCTGCTTCTTGTGCTGCTTCCAGAAGTTCCTGTGAATTTTTACTGGACTGACTGTAGAGATTGTGGATCTTCTCCATGAATGCTTTGAAGTGGTTGACTGACTGAACCTCATCCACTACATCAGATACAGCCAGTTCCAACGGTGGTTCATGCAGTGCCATGAAGAGATTAGGGTACTTTGCAGTCAGTCTGGTTGCCTAACATGACAGTGGCTCCATTAGAAACAAATACCATTCTTCACTGAAACCTGCAGTGTCCAAACAGTTCAATAGAGCTTCCTCTATGCCCTCTGATCTTTAGCTTTCCAGCTCAACCAGCTCCAGAAACACAAACTCAGGAGCAGCTCCATCTTCAGAGGCTTTCACTTTATTTCCAAGTCAATCCTGTCCACACTTTTCAGTGAGGTCTTGAGCTATGCAAGTATCCAAGTGCCCTGGATGTCTGATGTTGTTGAATCTTGTTCCTCAAGGAGGTCAGGGCTGTTTCTCTGTTTTCATTTGAGCCTAAGGATTGGATCTTAAAGGAAGCCAACTCCTCAGATATGGACACTCTTTTTTCTGTGAGGATGCCATTTTATTCCATAGTGCTACAAATAGCACAACCTGCAAGTAAACAAAAACATGACTAATATAATCATACAACGTGTCCTTTTTGTACCTTTATTAGCAATATAACCTTGTGCTAAACAAGGCCATAATCTGCTCAAAATTAATTAATGAATTGTTTACAATCTTTGCACCAAGGAGACAAAAGGAGACAAACCTTGTTTTTTTTGTTTGTTTGTTTGTTTTATTTTATTTATTTATGTAAGGTAGGTTCTCTCTCACAAAGAGATGCTGCTGTCTGCTGGTAAATGCTGATGTTAAGCTTGCTAAAATTTTACTTATTTTTCATTCAAAGGTTTTTCTTTTTCTCACAAAGTTTAGTTTTTTGATTCCCTGTGGACATTTATTTAGTTGATACAATGTTTCTTATTTATTTAAAATAAGTGCAGATCTACGCAAACATTAAAAAAAAAAACAGAAACAATTCAGTGTTATATAGTGTTTAGTGTTAAGTAAAATAAATGCATTTAAGTTTTGCAATTTTGTGTCTTGTTGTATGTTATCAGATACAAAAAAAAAAAACAAACAAAAAAAAAAAAAAACGATATCAGCATCCACTTCGGCCATTGAAATACTCATATCGGTTACCCTTTAAGATGACCATGAATTAACTATACTGTCATTTACATATAGTAATTGACAATGAATTTAAATTTTTTACATCACAGCTTTGCATGTTGGCTGGTATTTACCTAACTTTCTGTCCCTCCACTCTAACCAAGGAAGCCTGTTTTTAAATTCCCTAGCTTGACTCTCAGTCCACAAGGCTGGCCAGTTCTCATCTAAAAGAAACAAGGAGATATACAGAGGGATAAAAGCATTGTATTCTGTTGACTACTGCACCCACACACACATGCGCACACACACACACACACACACCGCTGTCTCTGCTGATTGATACTGCTGCTGTGCCTCGGTTGCTCAATAAAGAAAGGTGCTAGCAAGCTAACGTTATCTACCTAGCTTGTGAACAGAGACACTCATTAGAAAAATGTGCTGCAAAGACAAACAATGAACATTTAATCTAGTGTTACCTTGCTAGATTAGCTAGTTTAGCTAGTTTACTAGCTAAACTAGCTAATCCTTACCGCAGGGACACATTTCTTGCAGAAGAAGCATAATCCGTATTAGATAGCGAAATATATTACTGGGAAAAAAGATGCACATATTATGATCTGCCCCCCTGAATAGATTGCATATAATTTAATGTGTATAACATGATTAAAGGTCGACGAGGATCCAACTGAAAATTAGGACAATGACAAACAGAAATATTCTGCAAATGTCTTGATTGATGCATATGGTCATGAAGACCAAGAGTATAAACAAATAATGAAATGGTCAAATAAAGACCAAACGGAAACACAAGTCATAAGACCAACAGAGATTAAGACCGGTGGTCCAACAAAAGTCAAATGCAAACACAAATTAAAGGTCCAGTGACCAAACAGAAATTAAGTCCGAGTGATAACAGAAATTAAGGTCTGGCGACCAGGCAGAAAATCCCATGAAAGATGCGTGACTTCATGAAGACCATGAATATGAATACATTTAATGTTCAACATAGGGACAAAATAGAAATGAAGGTCATTTGACCGTGAAAATTAAGGCCAATAGGCAAATGAAATATTCCTTTAACCTTCAGGTTCAACAACCAAACATAAATTAACGTGATGATGCATGAATTGTGTAACTCGTAATATGAAAACAAGGTAAATAAAAGAAGTCATGAATCCCAGACTGAATGTTATCGGGATACAACCCCTAAAGAAGGATCAGACCAGAGTATTACATCCCAGTTTTTGCAGGGATGCTGATGAAATGCCTTGGTTGAATAGAGCTAATGGGGAGGGTTGCTTTGATAAGGTTTGGCCCTAAGGTGGATAGGACTTGCTTTAAATGATGATCAGACACATTTTTTCAAAGGGGTATCCCCTGGGTTAAGGAATAATGGAGAGAGGGGGCTTGTGTAAGGTCTAATTAGCAGGTAGTTAATCATAGATTCAAGGGACAGAAGGTAGAGTTGGTGCGAGCCGTAACGGAGCAAGCACCTCCACAATGGAATGTTTGAGATTTAGACTAGCAAATCAGCCAGTGACACACATTGGGTTGTGGGCTTGTGTAATCAACAGCAGTAGTATAATTAGTAGTTAATGAAACAGCAGGCTCAGACGTGAACTTAACTTGTTTACTGCTCAACTGCTTCTTCTTTCAACACATACAACCTACAGCGACCCCTAGGGCTGTGAAGTGGCAAATGAATACACAACACACTGTAAAGTTAAAATGGCCAAGGAGGGAGAACAGCTGTGTTGTAATGTTTTCAGCAGAGCCGAAATACTTTTTCAACTGGATGGGATGCTTTCATTTCTACAGCACCCAGTGTTACACTGCAAAATTCCATGTTGAGTGCCGGGACCTGTGTTTTTTTCACCTATCAGGGATGGTGAGTGCCTGAGAACAATGTTTTAGTGAGGGTGTTACTTCCCTGTAAGGCCAGGGGATGAAGGGAGGGGAAGAACGTTGTTAAAAATAAAACCGGGTGTAAAGGAAAGAAACAAAACAGTTAGTTTAGCTCTATTTATTGTGCCAGCAAAATACACCAATTAACCAAGGTAGCTATTGACTTAAAGTCTGTGTAAAGCAGAAATACATTTGTGTTATGAGTTTGTCACACCACAGAAATATGTCATTGACCACTGAGCCAAATGGGAAAGATTAAAGAAATTGTTGAAAGTATATAAAATTAGGTCTCAAAATCATGGAAAAACAAGCACTTCTCTCTGCTGTGAAACGCTGGGGACATGTCGGTTAGAGGAGCTGGAACCACGCCCATGTGCAGGAGGGGAGCCTCCTCCGTGTACTTACTTTCCATACTTCTTTCATACAGTTACTTTTCTGACAATTACTTTATTACCACAAGCTCCCCAATTGCTCCGTCTGCCCAATTTTTATCAGTTGTGAGGGATAATACCAGCTGTGGAGTAGCTTTAGTTATGAAATAATTGAATCATGTATGCTGCATGAAAATGATAACTCACATAGCAGAAGAAACACAGAAGCTAATGCGCTGAACGTACTTATACCGCTTCCGCTGCAGGGCGGGGTTTATGCTAATGATAGCTGCGTTACATAACATAACTATTTAATGTGTTTAGAAGAAAATGGCTGAATTTGCTTTACACAGACTTTAAGAAAACTGCAGGCTGTAGCTCAGGCTCTCAAGCTCCTGCGGCTCAGGGCCATACCAGCCCACTGGCATCCGTGGCACCTTATATCACCCAGCCTAAGTGGCAAGAAGCCTCAGGTGTGGGGAAAACAAAAACACCCCCTCCCATAGGAACAAACCCATCACCACACACACCCTACTTAATGTCAACCTCTGCCATAGGTTATACTCGCCTTGACACACACACACACGTTACCTCGGACACACCACCTGGCTGTGAGACCCACATGGGCAATAACACACCCCCATTAACAGGACATTTATGCTTCCTACAATCGCCAACATTCTTCCTCGCAACAGTGTAACACTTTTCCAAGGATGCGGGTAGCCTGGTGTTGGGCTCCTGGAACAAGCAAACCACTGCGTCACCAGCAGGGAGCAACCTATCAGCTGGGACACAAAACAATGAATCACGCACAGTATGGGTCTACTTAGGAGACTGTGCTTGAGTCAGCACTCTAGCTACCAATGCTCCTGGATGATGTTTAGCCCGGCAGCCATACTCAGAATGAAGAATGGGACTAACAGCCTCTGGCACAAGAAAGACCTTACCACCAGCCAAATCATTCCCCATAATAAAATGAACACTATCAATGGGGAAACAAGCAGGTACCTCTACTGGGAAGAAACCAGTTATTAATCCACTCTTGATGTGGACGTCATCGAGGGATGAGGGCATCAAACACATTTCAGCGCCTCTCACTACTGCACTCTCATCACAGGCTGACTCCACACCCAATGACTGCTAGGATGAGGGACTGCGTGTAAGCCATGTCTCGAAGCACTGTGATGGGACGTTGGTCTTCGGCTTTTCCTGTGAGGGAAACGTAACCTTTAGAGATGAACGGCATCACCAACGTGCATCATGACCTGAAACATTAGGCTGACCCACCAGTGACACAGTCTTAATGAGCCCAACACCTTTGGGCCACCTCAAAGCCGATGCTTGCTGCCTGCACTTTAGAGCCACACAATCAGCCACTAGATGACCAGGCTGGTGACAGAAAAAACACAACTTCTCTACTCTACCATCCAACTGTTGCACATCAGTTGGGGGTTCCAGATCATTGTGAGTAAATGAATCACCTTTGACAAAGACTGATTTATGTGTGAGGGCAAACTCATCAGCCAAATACGCAGCCTGCTGCAGAGTGGCTACCCTCTGTTCATTCAGATAAATGACAACACGTTCAGGCAAACAGTCCTTAAATTCCTCCAGCAGCATTAACTCACGCACAGATGTTAGATCGTCAGCCGTACAAGCAGAACACCAGCGGTCAAACAGCATCCCTTTCTCCCTCACAAAGTCAGCGTGTGTTTGGCCGGATATTTTCCTGAAGTTGCGAAACCACTGTCGGCGTTTGAGTGTGTGCATCAATGATTTGCATGCAGTGCCAGGGCCTGCAAGGTAAAGCCCGGAAAGTGTTCTGCAGAGGAGTGGGTTTGGAAGGCAGTGGAGAAGAGGTCCATCCATCCATTATCTGTACATTATATGTACGCCGCAGGGTTGCGGGGGGGCTGGAGCCTATCCCAGCTGACTTAGGGCGAAGGCAGGGGACACCCTGGACAGGTCGCCAGTCTATCACAGGGCTACACATAGAGACAAACAACCAGGCACACTCTCATTCACACCTACGGACAATTTAGAATAATCAATTAACCTCAGCATGTTTTTGGACTGTGGGAGGAAGCCGGAGTACCCGGTGAAAACCCACGCTGCACAGGGAGAACATGCAAAGTCCACACAGAAAGATCCCTGGCGTCCCAACCGGGACACGAACCGGGGATCTTCTAGCTGCTAACCACTGGGCCACTGTGCAGCCCGTGGAGAAGAGGTGTTCTTCCTTTTTGGCTGAAGTGCTTTGGAGTAGGCTGGATTGGTTATTTTGCGGGCTTGGGCAGACGCTGGTGGATTGTGTCATAAGGTTTGGTCCTCTAACTTGTGGAGCTGCCCGAAAGGGAGGCCTGGGGCTTTGGAGATGCCATGGTCCTGGAGTTCAGACAGGAGGAAACTGGTCTTGTTGGAGGAATGGAGGATTAGTACGTAGTGCTAGGCGAGTGCTTCTACGCAGGCCATTTGTGTAAAAATGGAATCAATCTCCGACAGCATATAATTGATCCTAGAAGAGGATCATGATGGGAGTCAGACATCATCTTTGAGGAATGCCATTTGCACGAGCACCTGAAATGACAGCTGACCACAGAGAGGAGAGCGACTTTAAGTTTGACAGCAGAGTTGTAATTGTCTGATAGTGTTTTTGGCAGAATTTGGTTGCTTAAAGGGAGAGACAGTACATGAAGAAACACTCATGTCAGGTGAATGGAGTGAGCAGAGAAAGAGCTGAAGGAAAACATTGTCTTCCTGATTTAACTTACGCCACACTTCATATTTGCACTGAAATTTGCCAATTCATATCATCAGAAGCCTATTTCTACATTAGGAGCCACTGCTGTGAAAGAAGGCTCAGCTCAGTGACTGTAAGGTGCCTGCAATTACGTGATCACAAAAGTTGTTACCCAAAGTCATACCTCTTACAGGCTTTAATGGCTTCAATGGTAAATCTCTGCATCTCCTGTGATAACACCAACATGACGAGTGTTTCCACGCACATAGCTCTGCTTATCCTAAAATGGCAAGTTTCCCAACAAAATGATGATTTTCGCTCTCCTGGTTCAGTGATCAGACTAGGGGAGAAGTTGTAGAAGTGGGCATGCCATTAGCAGAATAAAGTTCTAATGTATGTGACAATGGTATTCTGTGAAACTGTACTGAATGATGGCTTTTTCTTTTGTCAAAGAGAAGAGAGGCTCAAATCACTCCTTGACATGTTCCACTGAAATGCACTATGCGTTGGTGTGGCTTGACATGTGCTGATTAAGTGCTGCCCAAGTGCTGTGTGGTGGGAGAGAAGCAAAAGTGTAGTTAAGCCTCTGCAGGTGAAATTTAGAGTGGTGGTAAATTAAAGAGCTGCTACTGCACTCATGTTTGCTGTGCATTTTGATCAACTCTTAACTCAGTATTTTCCTATAAGGGCAGCCCGGCTGTTGTAGTTCTCCAGCTTGTTATTCCCCAAGCTGATGGTATACCTGCCACTGGGCCACAAAGTGCAGAGGATCCATACTGGCAGGGTGGAGATGTGTTACAGTAGCCCCACAAACAGCTGAGCAGGTTCATTCAGCTGTTGAGCATTTCAGTTGATGTAAACAAAAAAAAAAGTACAAGCTTGTGTGAAACAGAACAAAGAGGGCAAATCAGAAGAAGATGATTGTAATTAATCTGCATTTTTTTAAATGTGTATTTGTATATTATGCTAAGTTGGCTATAGCTGCTGACAATAAGCATTAGAGTTATAGGTGTTATTACTGCTTGTTTCAACTCCATTATACCAACCTAAAATGCACTGACAAATGTGTGTCAATTTGTCTCACAAACACCTCCTGTCAGTAGGCTGATGTAACACTGAACATAGGCCTTGCATGAAGGAACATGGCTGGACTTTGAGAGACTCTTTTTGCAGGACTGTGACAATGAATCTGTTACAAATTAGGTTGTAAATTTTATGGACTACATAGTCAGGTAGCGCTTAGTGGACTGTAACTTTTTTCAGGGCGAATTGTCCCTTTAACAATGTGCTAAAATAGATCAGAATAGCAGACCATCAATAGTCCTGTAATTAAAGGGGAGTCAGTGTGTTACAGTAACGTGCGAAACTAGATGTGGACTCAAACAAAAGCAAGAATTATTTTAACAAGCTGAAAAGTACAAAAACCAGGTGTCATGACTCCTGTTTGTGTTTGTCTTTGTATCTGGTTTTTGCTTTCTTGTATTTGATTCACGTCATTGTATTGTCTTGTGTTATGTTTTTTCCTTGTCTTGTGTGTCATGTGTTTGATTTTCCATGCCCTCATGTGTCCTTTAAGTTCTCCTGTGTTCTCCCCTCTGGCTCCCTCTGTCTGTTGTCTTGTTCCCTCCTGGTCTGTTCCTCTGTGCTCCTCCCCCTCATTATCTCACCTGGCTTCCTTCCTCCTCTCTCCTCACCTGTTCCTCGTCATGTCATTAGTGTCTGTGTATTTAGTCTCTGTGTTCCCCTCACTCCTGGTCTGGTCATTGTTTTCCGTTTGCTCCTGTCCCGTTTGGTATGTCTTGGTTTTGAGTTTTCCATGTCTGAGTTGAACTTTGATTTGTACTTTGTCTGGCTGTTTCTTTTGCTACTTTGCCTTTTGCCCTGTTTTGTCTGCTTTTGTTTTTGTAATCAGCTTTTTAATAAAGCTCGCCTTTTGTTCTCCTGATCTTGCCTCCGGTAACTGCGTTTGGGTCCACCTTCCCCTTCCATAGTTTTCCCTTTTTAACCCAACCCTGACACCAGGAGACTTAGGAAAAAAAATAAAATGAGTCAAGAGGACAAAAAAACAAGAAAAAGACAAAGTTCAAATCATAAGAGAAACACAAAATCAAAATCCCAACATACCAATGGGGGTGACGACTGGAGGAAACACTACAGAACATCATGAAGAGAAGAACAGAGGCAGAATACACAGGCACACTAACGAGGCGATCAGGAACAGGTGAGGTAACAAAGGGAAAAACACACAGGAGAAACTGAAAAAAGACACATGATGACATAACATCAAAAGAAATACACAATAAGAAGACACAGAATCATGACACACTGTTAACCTGCTCAATAACAAACTGCAAGGTTGTGTTAAAATAAATTCAATTTGAATGTGCATAAACACCAAAAAAATCGAAAAACCCAAAGCTTAGCTTTCCTTAATGCCTCAGAAGGAAATATTGGTTTTAGACTAATGATACATTTAATTACAAGTGTTAACATATTAATGATTAGTAAGAATTGGCGCTGTAAGTGTTTTAGAATGTGAAGAGGGTATAGTTGCTTTTTGGGTTTTTGCCTTTCCTTTATTGTGTTATGACTCAGTTCTGTGCATACAGAAGGTCAGCAAAGTGAAAAAGCCCAAAGTCCACACCAAAGGAAGTAATTCTCTACAACAGAAACACTGTTCCTGCTCTACCTGAAACACCTGGTTTGGTGTCCAGCATTTACTTCTGTAGTTTATGCATCTGTCAATCAATGGAAATATTTCATTGTCATTAATTGCATGATTGTCCATAGTTAACTCCTAAGTAATTGCAAACTAATACACACATATTTTATATGTTCTAAATGTACCTTAAAGGGATATTTTTCAAGTTTTTTTATTACTCTTATCATTATTGTAGTGGATAAATATGCTTGGCTAATGCACATGTATTATATAATATTCTCCAGAGTAACCTCAAAGGTACTGCATGCTCAAAAAAAAAAAAAAATGCTGCAAAGGTGGCTTGGTTTGTTTTGCCTGTGTATCAGCGTTAGAATCAGGCCTGAACATGTACAGCTGTACCGCAGCCGTGGTTACTAACTGTAGCAGCATTATTTTGGATCACACTACCTTACTTGGCATGACCCGCCCTACTCTTCCTCTGAGTAATGCAAATGTTCAACTCTCACCAGAGATTTAACAGAAGCGAGATGTCTCCATAGCTAAAATGAAACGTTCAAGACACGATGCAAAAAACAGGTTCTGTAGCAATGCACCACAAGAGAAGGAAAAAAAAAAGATAGAGAATGTGTCTTTTGAAAATTAACGTATGTAAACCTATTTTACAAAGACCCCAAAACAGAAGTATGAACCTAAAATAAGCTAAATATGGCCCCTTTAAATATTTATAATATAATTTTTCCTCTTCTTTTGGACATTGTGCACCTTTGGTTGCTGTAACTTAGGCTACTGTAGTTATTGTACCAAAGTGTAAAAATGTGTGTGGCCATTGTACTTTGCAGATTGATCATCAGACATGGTATTTCACTGTAAAATGTGTAAATGGACAATGTGAATTGTGCTATTTTAAAGAATAAGGAATAATTAATGAATTATTGTGTTTGTTTTAAAATCCATATGGATTAATCCCTGCTCTAGTTGGATTATGTTTTCACTTCTATATACAGAATTAACACCTTAGAATGAGTCATGGCTGGTTGAAGGTGGCTCGTGCAAGTTCCATATTTCAACTTCAAAACCTACAAGAAAGTTTACTTAAAGCTGCTGTAGTGATACATTTGTGTTACAGTGTGTTAAATAATTCTGTATTGCAACAGAGTGTTTCAGTAATCCATGTCTCTTCTTCCCCTGCTCATGCAGTAAAAGAGAACATGTTCTGGTATCTCTCCCCTTTTATCCAATCTAGACAGAACTCACCATACAGTGAAATAATCCTTTTTTGTCAAAAAACAGACCGGGTCGGAGAGGCAGAGGTTGAAATCTTAATCATGTTGTGCTTATATTTGGGCCAACAAAGGGGGGCTACTTGCTACAATACCTTCTCTTCACTTCCAAGCAATATTTTATGGGAAAACAGTCTCGAGAAATGTGAAGTGAGGTGAAGTCTGAATATACAAGTCTTGAGTTTTTTGCAGAAGATGGAGAATGATTTCACTGTCCTGGCATTGGTCAGGAGTTAGTTCCACCACTGAGGTGCCAAAACAGAGAAGAGTCGCGAAGTCCAGCACCATCATCTTGAATTGGATGTGGGCCGCAACAGGAAGCCAGTGGAGGTCACGGAGGAGGGTGGAGAATTTGGGTAGATCGAAAACGAGGCGCACTGCAACGTTCTGGATAGGCTGCAACGGTTAAGTCGCAGAGGCTGGAGGTCCAGCCTCAGTCAGCCTTCCAGTCCAGTGAAAACCATGTATCTCCAGCTGTGGTGATGTTGAATGTTTGTGATAAACTGAAGGATGAAGATTTCCTTTTGTTATGTTTCAATCCAAAAAAATTATATAATCCAAAAACCAAGTGCAAAATGCAAAAAATACAAAGTAACAACACAAAAGCTTAAAATAAAAGTACCAACCAAGAGCAAAGTATAAATCAATAATGACAGGAACAAACAGGAATGAAAAGTCAGGACCAAAAAAAACTGAAAATATACCACAGGGGAGACACTGGAAGGCTCAGGAAATAACATAGGTGAGTAACATAGGATGAACTGAGAACAACACCAGGGAGCTCATGGACTATATGTTCACCCAAGGGTGATTAGAAACAAGACACAGGTGGACAAAGAAAAAGGGCGGCAAATTACACAAAAGGAGGGACATTATGTTTCATCTATACATTTACAAAACGCTGCCCTAACTGCGCTAGGTGGGTTATACAAGAATACTAGCTTTCCAACCCTCTACACAAGACAATAGGTCCAAGTCTGCAAACTGTCTTTTAGCAAACTTTTACACCATAACAATACGTATGGATGTCTACAGGTCACAGTAATACATAATTAAATAAAATCATTTAAACTGTCAGTGTTGGTCTGTATTCCACCCTCCCTGAATGTAGGTGTTTAGTTTGTCAGATTAAGATTAGACTTCAGTTAACCAGTTCTTCATATGGTGGACAAAGCTTGAGGTTCAGGCTGTTTATTGTTGCCCCACATATCAAGTGTGCTGTAAAACTGATACAGAATAAAACACATATTTAAAATTACAAAGCATATTATATTAAATATACAGTGTAGGATAATGCTAAGACAAAAAAAAAATAGCTAGCATAACTGCTATGACCACATGTAAACAAGTGCCATTTATGCGCTAACTGAAATTAGCATTGCCACCTCGACAATAAAATGTAAACATAAACTATACATTTACTTCTAATGTTTATCTTCTTGAACAACTGCGCTCATGAGTATGAATACTTACAGAGCTGTTAACTTTCACTGCTGTGCTGCTTCACTGTTGCTTTGCACTGGCCAGCTACTGCAACTAGAAAGGTCAAAGTTGAAACACAAAATGCCTGCTGAGTTAAAACCTCTGCCACCACCAGGTTAGAAACATCACATGCTCTGTGAGGGAAGCACAGTCTGTCTTTACCAAACATTGGATTGGATTTTACTGACCTAAATGACAGTAATCATCATTATCATTAATACTTCTATTAGACTGCTCCAATGGTAATTTTAATTGTACGCTAATAAGTAATATGTTTTCATTCCTTGCAAGAAAACTGAAATCCACAAAATACAAATAAACGTTCAGTATTTGTATTCAATATATTTCCAATACTATACAGTCATGCTAATTGCAAATGCACTGGGAAAAAAAGTGGGCCGACGTCCATGCTATAGATATTCTGAAACGGCACTCAGTCTCCAACACTCTGACTGCTTAAGTGTGAATTAGCAACCTTTTATTTCTTCCTGCAGGCAGAGAACAGACAGAGCTGAACATGGCGGACTTGTACCTGAAGCAGTTTGAAAAAGAGTAAAAAAGGTTGGCCACTGAGCTGCAGATACATGAGGAAGAAACTGAAGCCAAAAAAAAAAAAACAGCAGAAAAATGAGAATTCTGTAGTATGTTAGTGATGTGGCCCCTAGAAGAGGCCTGGACTGTGCAGGAGCCTGAGATGACTGAGTAGGAATGACTGTACCAAGTAGAGAGCGGAGTGTTCAAATATTTCTGTGATAATTTAGAACTGGAGGAAGGAGGTCTGAGTCAGCTCAAAGTTCAAACAAGGTTTTAATCTTGTACAAGAGGAACATTCACAGAGCAGCATGCAGGTCTGTTACAAAGTGACTCAATGTCTTAGGAGAAAAGCATGGTATTTATCTGTCTCTGTTGGTGTGTTTTCACTCTGATAATTACTGATATATTCCCTCCTGCACTTAAGGAAATAGTTCCCAGAGAAGTAAGTGTTAACCTTCAGTGATTATTCAATACCTTACACAGGTCATAAAACAACCTTAACCGAGGTCACAGGTCACAGGTCATGTTAAACAGTTATATTGAACATTCCTGTATAAGACTTCAGTTCACATCTCTCTTCATGAAGCACAACACTTCCATCACAGGGAGCAGCAGGACATGCAGTGCTGTGTATTAGTCCACTGTAGCAATCACTGCAAGTTTTCTATCTCGGTGTACATCTGTATGTATGTGTTTCTGTTTTGTGTACCTTTCCGTCTTACGCGTGTGCCTGCAGTTGACCTTCAGCATCAGCAGCTGTCAGTGTTGGCTGCTGCCAGGTGGCAAACACTACTTCAGATCGTAAAATCCGATGAAGGAACACACAGGCAACTAAGGTAGAAAATCAGACAATCAATGAGGCGGAGAATCAGCTGACCTTTCCTTTTCCGTGCCTACCATCATTTGTCTGGCTTCTAATAGAAACGGCAGCATGGAAGATTAAACCGTGATATGTGGCCGGCCCTCATTCCAAAATATTACCGAGACGAACGTGCTGCTGAAGACGTCCGGTTGAATTGCGCTTGCGTGTGTTCCATCTGTGACTTCTTCCTTGGGAATCTTTATCAGACTTTTGAAAATTCAATTGAAGGCTAACATCCACAGTGCTGCCTTTTTAAGCCTTGCCTGACAGGAGAGTTTGTGGGTAGTTGTATACCCAAATATTGATTTATATTTCTGTGCCAGCAATGCCAGGACACTCAATGTTTGGCCTGTTAATTGTAATTGAATTTTTTTTTTTCTGTTGTTTTTGTCCAATTTAATCAACACCTTTGCCCCCCACACACAGGCACAGTTATACAGCTTCACTAGTAGCCACAAACAACTGGATACATGTGCACATATGATTTAATCATCATTGTATTTCCTTTCAGCATTTCAGATTCTTCATCTCCAACAGCAGAACGGAGCTATACAATATCACAGCTGATACTCACAGGAGACATTCGTTTTGGAGAGCGAGTGTATGATGACAGAGACGACCTGCTTGCAGGAGGAAGTTGGCCCACCTTGGATAATAGCAGCAGATTGAATCGCCATACTTGGTCAGCCCTTCAGCCATCTGCTGGTACCATGGGAGTCTGAGGTAGAGACACCCCACTGGAGCGGCCCCTGCCCAGGCCTGGCCTGGACTCTGTTCAGGTGGCTGCTGCATATGCTGTCATCCATGAGCCTGTGCCCAATTACACCTCATCTGATATGTTTATGGCTTGAAACAAAGCGCAGTTTGATTCGCAGTTGTAGAGTGTAGCAGTTTGAACGAAAGCACGAATGTGAAGGGAAATTGAGGGTGAAGGTTGATGTAGAAAGTTTGCTAGTAGGAGCAGCATGAGATTGGAATGACTCTGAGGTGATACGTGTGAGGCCTGTGAGGGGTCACATGTGACTACTGCTGTGCTTAGCAACGTATTTGTAGTTAGGTCTGAAGAGGTGAAACCATTCAGTATTTTCATCATAGCTGGGTGTTTACAAGTGTTGATGTCATGAATGCTACGTGTGGCTTGTTTTGGATGACATATTTTTTTTATATCTTGGTTGATAAAATGCCCAGTAGGTAACTATTTAACCATTTGATCATATCTTGAACTGTTTTGACTGACTCGCTTGTTTAATGTGTTTAGATACAAAAACCTGGATTTCAGAATGTTTCACAACTTAACTAGGACAAAACAGAAGTATATTTGGCTGAGGAAGAGAAGAACTAAATGTACTAGGACTGAACCCAAGCCAAGAACCAAGACTCATAGCCTAAAAGGCTCATGCATGGGGTGTCACGAAAACAGCATTTTATTACGCAAAGAACATCTCCACAGTGAGGCTTTTTCTCTCCCTGAGCAACACTGAGAGACTAATGCATGCTTAATACTATAGCAGTGCTGTTGTTAAATGCTCTCCTTTCTGGTCTCCCAAAGAATACAATAAACCAGCTGCAATGAATTTAACCTTCCCCTGCACGAATGCTGACTAAGACCAGAAAGGGAGCACACTCCGCCTACTTTAATGTTACACTGGTTATTAGCGGTCAGTTTTGGTGTACTGTCTTAAAACATTATGGTTTGTTTTAATAATAATAATAATAATAATAATGATAATGATAATACTACTACTACTACTAGTACTACTACTACTACTACTACTAATAATGATAATAATAATAATAATGATAATGATAATACTACAACTATTACTACTACTACTACTACTAATAATGATAATGATAATGATAATACTACTACTACTACTACTAATAATAATAATAAATGTAATAATAAATATATGTATATATATTTAAAATCTTTTAAATCTATTTTTACAGTATGTGTACGACTTTGTATCAATTGTATTATATTTTTGTAATATTACTACCCATTTTTTATTGCTGCTTTGATGTACATTAGTCTCTAAATCCTTTTATTGTTCATTGATATCCCATGCTGTTTTCAATCACATTTAAAGCAATTTCAGTTGCATTTTGCTTTGTTTGAATGGTGCATTATAAACAACTGAAACAAAGAAAATCATATAAAATTGTACCAAGAGGCAGGTTTCTTCAATCAGCGTTGACAGTGAAGTGTTAAATACACAATTCATTTCATTGTATTCATCAAATTTGCACTCTGTGACCACTGTCTGTTAATCTAGTGGTTATTTAAGATCATTTACACCGCAGGAAATGACATACAAGACAAGGCCTAAATGTTGAAATAAAAGTTGATATAGTTGGTTATTCCTGCAGAGTATTTCCACACCTGGGGCCAAATGTATACCATGCGAACACATGAAAAATTTATTCATGACACTTTGCACACAGGTTTCAAAATGTATAAAAATCCATAGAGCATGAGAATGTGTGTCCTGGAACACATCTGTAACACCATGCATGCCATGCATGCAGTCTTTTCAGTCTGATTATTGTGATGTTGAGAGTTGGCAAAAATGATACAAATGTGAATTAGGGTGACATTGTCTTTAGACTATTATTTTTTGTCTAAATTGTGTCAGGATTACATCTATAGTTTAAAAACCCTTCACTATGATCAAACAGTGCTGCAGTAGTCGTTGCCTTTGTTTTTACTGTATTCTGTAGATGGTTGTCAGTCTGCATTATGATAATTATAGTGATAATGCTCTACATGTAAATAAACAATTAAACATGAACCTAATATACATACAAGTTATTTTCCTGATATTGGGGAGTAAGAATCCTTTTGGAGAAACCAGCACTATATAAGGGTTGTAGCAACATCATACATTAGCTGCTTTGGCGCTGTGAGAGGACATTGCCAAGACTGTACTGATGTTCTGGCCCATGATGATGATCACTCATTGAGCAGGGAGAGTGCAGGGATCCTCTGTCCTCCTACAGTAGCTTGCACACTCTGTGTGCATAGATGCATCTCTTGGCTTCTTGCTTAAAATCAACCACTTTTTTATTAACTCCTCCAAAATCTGAGGCTCTGAACTTGAGGCGCTCACCGCTTCTGTCACATTCTGCCTTTTCACGTTATCAGTTTTGTTGTTAAAGCCAGAACTGAAGCCTCCAAATAGAACTCTTTTTCGTCTATCAGACTGATCAATCATTACTTCAAGTTCACGGTCCAAAAAAATGTACACTTCTTGTTCTTCAACTGCTTCTTTGCTTCTAACATTTCTCCTCAACACTAAACTAAATGCTTGCCTTTGATACGCAGACCAGATCATTTGGGGTGTGTTGAGAGTCATTTAATATGCGATGGTCAGACAGCTTGTGCTTAAAATTTCAGGATGATTGAGATATATGAGGAAAAGACTCATGGGAACAGATGAACATGGGGTTTTGTACGTCTGACGAAAACACTTTGCATGCATGTTTCCTGTTTTGTGCGTACACATAATTGCCAAACTTGAATATACAGAGTTTGAGACATTTAGCCCCAGATGACCAGCAACATCTATTACACATAGTGAAAGGTTACTAAACTTTCAAAATCCTTCAAAATACAGGAACAAAAAGACCTGAGACAAACAACTTGTCAAAGTGAAACTCTCACCAAAATGCAACCTTGGCTTTTATTGTGAATGTATTTGAGTCAAACCGTCATGTAAAAGCATAATTACAAAAAGAGGCACTTTTAGGATTTACTGTATTTTCGTTTTTTGGGTCAATCTCATTTTCAGTGCAACATGAAACACTGATTGTAGTATCACCAGGGTCTCTACACATGAACACGAGCATTGAGAACGTTGTTTGTGTACACAGAGTTTACTAAAAAGAATGTTTTTGAACAACTCACCTTAGCAGATGTTTCCTCCACTCACCACCGTCCTGCCAGGGAGAAGTGGTGATCTCCAAATGCGACTTAACATGGAGGTGAGTTAAGGCGGAACGCTCCTAAATCTTAATTCCATATAAATGCACGGATATTTGTTGTTTTGTCATTAGCGAAAAACAATAGTGACCTTGAAGTTGATAAAGGAGCCTCATATAAGAAACAATACTAAAATCAAAAGCCGGAAAAGTCACGTTAGGTATTGCATGGATAGTTGTTGCCGGAAGACAGTAGCAGTCCATCTTTACTCTCCCCCAGATTACGTCACATTCGGAGATCGACACTTCTCGGCTGCCATGATGGCGGCTAGCAGAACAAGCTGCTGCTGAGGTGAGCTGTTCAAAAATGTTTTTAGCAAACTCTGTGTACAAAACAGTGTTCTCAATTAGCCCCAAGCACTCCCATTGTTTTTCATTGAGTATGAATGTATGGTTGACATTTTTGGTTTCTGTCTAACTAGAACTAGATGGACTCAACATTTGGCATAGTTATTTTGTTATAAGTCACCAAATACCTCTTAGCGTCACTAACTTTGCGGCAAGTTATTATGGTAATTTGATTTTGACTGCAAAGGACCAAAACCAACATATTTTCCTTTCACAATTTGATTTTCTTTTGTCTGACTCACTGTAATATATGTAGAACGGGGGCACCACCTGCCATTGGCTGACTGTTACAGTCAGCGTTCTCCTTCAAAATGTTTTTCAAAATGTGCTTCTTTAACACTTACCTGGTAGCAGTACAACAGTACTAACATTAACAAAGCTAGCAGCTGCTACTTCACCTTCAGCATGGACTGCAGGTACTGCTTTGACGTCACATTGAAACCATCATAACCAACTGTGAAGTCACAGTGGAAATATAAAAAAAAATGTGATGTCACAGTAGATCAAACAGTGCAGTTTTGATGTCACACTAAGGCAATTATAACCAACTGTGATGTCACAGGGGATCAGACAGTGTGGCGTTGATGTCACAGTGGAACAATTATAACCGACTGTGATGTCACAGTGGATCAAACAGTGCAGTTTTGATGTCACACTGGAGCAATTATAACCAACTGTGATGTCACAGTGGATCAAACAGTGCAGCTTTTATGTCACAGTGTAACAATCATAATAAACTGTGATGTCACAGTGGAATAATCATAACCAACTTTGATGTCACAGTGGATCAAACAGTGCAGCTTAGATGTCACAGTGGAACAAATCTAAGCACCTGTGATGTCACAGAGGATCAAACAGTGCAGTTTTTATGCCACAGTGTAACAATCATAATAAACTATGATGTCACAGTGCAACAATCATAATAAACAGTGATGTCTCAGTGCAGCCATCATAACCAACTATGATGTCACAGTAGATCAAACAATGCAGCTTTGATTTCATAGTTGAACAATCTTTAGTGAGAAGCAGAAGAGCAGGATGCTGAGCTGAGGAGATGAAAAAAGCTGAAAGGTGGATGATTTGTCTCACAAGGTTTACCTAAAGCAGCACTTAACTTTAATAATGGAGCACAACAATCCTACATAAAACTCCAGCGTGGTGCTGATCTCACTTCCTCCGGTCCTCCCTTTGTCAGTCTGAGGAGATACAATGCAATGTGGTGTGGCTGAGTATGTGTAGCAAGCTGTAGGCGTACACTCAAATTCTTGCCCATGTAGAAAACATCAGACAATTTCTTGCGTGCACAAAATCTGATTAAGCTGGACAAGCTGTATTAAGAATGTGTATCCTGAGGTTTCTTCCATTTTTCCCTCATTTAAGTATGGCAGAGCTTTTCTTTATCTTAAACTGACGGTCTAAAGACAAAAGGTATCATATGTTGCGCAGACTGTAAAGTCCCTTGAGGCAACTCTGTGACTTGTGATATTTAAATAAACTTTACTGATATACTGATACCTTGTTACTCATATATAAACAGTCACTTTGCAATGGCCTGATGTTATCATATCTCTAATAATAATCATCCCGTACATCTGTCCTCAAAACATTACCACACTGTGCTCAGACTGAATCATTTGACAGTTAAAACTTATACTAAATCAATTGAGAGCCCATTTAGCTGTAGATCACTGATATGCTGGCCCCACACTCTGCTTTTGAATTAATAAACCCCCCAGAAACATTTCTAGTGGCTCATGACGTTAAATGTTAAACAATGACTGTTGAGACAGCCACTCTGGCTAGGCCATGCTAATGATGTCCGTATTGATTGCTCTAACTCACTTAAGCACTTCTGCAGGTCTTTAATGGAGAGAATGAGAGAGAGAGAGAGAGAGAGAGAGAGAGAGAGAGAGAGAGAGAGAGAGAGATAGCCCTTAGCTGCTGGTGTCATTTTGAAGGTTTTGAGGAGCAGTGTGAGTTTACGGGTCAGGTCAAGTTAGATGGTTTCTACTTAGAAAATACAGCCTCATTCAGGTCACTAAGACAGCGTGAAATCAGCACTGTATTCTTTTTTTTCTTCGTTTCAGTGAAAAAATTATAATTTAGTAGCTGCTCCTGTGGAAATACACCGCTGTGCTATTAGTGTACAAATCATCAGCTGAGGAGGAGCAGCTGAGAGTTCTGAGTTGTTAAATCGCTGTCCACTCTAATCAGAGGCTGACTCCAGGCTCCTGCCTCGGCTGCTGACCACCAGGTTGAAATACTACTTGGTCTTGCGAGTTTTACAGTCCTTTGATAAGCGCATATTCGCTGCACACTCTTGTAGCCATGCCTACATCCTTAATCACCTGGCAGAAAATCTTTGAGGGCTTAAAGCAGCAATTACAGTAAAGTCAATCGATAATGATTGGTTTTAGAGGAGACCAAATGACTTTTAATGGATTTTAAAAGGTGGCATAAATAATGCAGAGGCTTAGGTGTATAATTACAGCTGACTGCCAGCTGCTGTTTAACCAAATGTATGTAAAGAGAGACACTCCCCTCCTCTTCTTTCTTCAAGCACATAAAAAAAGAAGTTGAGCTCAGTCTGAAGGTTGACCTCTCTTATGCAGCACAGTGGCTGACCGAAACCAAACTGTCACTGCAAATTAATGGCATCCAAAAGCCATGGCTTCCATTTCAGAGTGCTTCTTCTCTGGACGCCGCATGCAGACTGGGGCCCTGTCTCCATTACTGTGCCACAGAGGTTTGGTGCACCTGATCCAGCCATGCTTATGTCGGGACGTTCACCCCGAGGTGTCCCTTCAGCCGAGCGCTCCCTCAGCATGGCTCTGGCAGACAATACTTACATTCACTTGAATCTGTTGTGTGTGCAACGCACTGGATACTGATTCCACTCATGGTGTTGAAGTGTCTAGACAGCTTTGTTGGCACAGCTGAGACCATTTGAAGTGAGAGGTGTGAAATAGCAAAGAGATCACACATAAATATTTGTTTATTTTCACTCTGTCTTGAATTACATAAGATGCATTTCAGTTATGCTCCTTGTGACGGCTTGTTTTGTCTTCAGTCCTCCCCCATCAGAAGGGCTCATGAAGCGTATCGCCTGAAAGACATTTTACCTTCTACTTCTTCTTCATTCTTCTCTTCTCTTGATGATGTGGGAGCCGTAAGCCATTAGATTCAATCGGTAGTATGCAGAATATTACACCTCCATAATCCCATCTCAACGTAGGACAGGATCTCCATGTAGATGACATGTCACAATCAGCTTGCCAGGGTTAGAAGGTGAAGAAGTGAATAGCACGAAGATTAATATTGCTGTCTGTAAACTATAGGGACTATAGGAATTTTTCATATGCAATTAGATTACATAATTACATTGAACTGCGTTTAGAGTAATAGGACAGGACTCTTCACAGCTGTGATCAGGGCCGCTGGAATTAATTTTGAACAGGGGGTGCTGTGAAAAAGAAAAAAAAAAAAAAAGATTTTTGGACAAAAAACCTGAGCCTGTTGGCCTATTTAAAATACACATTAAAAATAAATAAATAGATTGAGATTCACTACTTTATTGTCATATAAACGTCAATGCACACAGCCAGGGTCTGTAACACACAGACATCATCAGTTCTCAGATGAATATATGCGCTATTAATTAAACTTTTCAATAACGCTATAACAATGCAATAGATTTGGAACCTGAGTCACTGCACCATCTATGTCTATGTCACACACAACTCTATTAGCTCCAAAATCCTTTTATGCACACCTCAAGGAAATAATCTCTGACTATTTAAGCACGTTATTAAACATCTCTCCGCATCCATTACCCAAAGAACACATGCACAAAATAACACTAACCTTTATACGGAAACCACAAGAAAATAATCTCCGACTATTTAAATGTTATTTAACAGTTCTGCACATCCATTATGCACAGGACACGCGATCAAAATAACACTCTCCACCTCCATCCCCACCACCTTAGAAACATACTATAGTGTGACGTTAAACTGCATGAATAGATATGAAAGTGCACAGCAGCATGGTCTTACTTTGAGCTGCAGGCAGGGTGTCCTGGTTACAGGTGTCCAAATGCCAAGGTGCACTCTGGGGTCATGGAGACAAAGCCTCTCATGAGGGGCGGATAAGTGAGCATCTATGGGGACGTCATCCAATGCAGCCAACTTTTGTACTAACTCGCTGTGCAACTCTGATCTCTCATGCTCGTTATACTTTTCAGTGGCTTTATGCCAATTTGAAAAGCCGGCATTCACAAAGGGGTTGTCTTTCTTAAATTTGTCTCTAGGTATGACTTGTTTTTCCGACAGCTTTCGGGCAAGCAAAACACAAAATATGATCAGCCTCTTCCATATAATGCAGCTACTGCCATCTAGCAAACCAAGCTGGTGCCACAGAACGGGAGAATGTTTCATTACCACAATGCCATGCAGGAACTCTGAAACTGGATGTTGGCTGGGAGGGCTTGTTTAATCCAGTCATGCTAGGTTGGGACACGGGTGCTGGGGATGGACAGTCTCCTCACTCCGGCTGCTCTCTGTTGTCGTGGTTGCGGTACTAGTGTTCTTCTTCACTGGTGGTGGTTTTCCAAAAAAATCCAAAATGCGTTTCCTCTTCATTTCTGTCATGACTCTGGATTCATGTCTCGGTATTTGTGTTGTTGTGTGTCTTGTGTCTCATGTTTTCATCTTCCATGCCCTCTTGTGTCATGTGTCCTTTAAGTTCTCCTGTGTATTTTCCTAGTTGGAATCTGTCTCCCTCTGTCCTCTGTGCTCCTCCCTCTTGTTACCTCACCTGGGCTCCTCCCTCCTCTCTCCTCACCTGTTCCTTGTCTGGTCATTAGTCTCTCTTCGTGGTATGTTTTGGTTTAGAGTTTTTCATGTTTGAATTGTACTTTGCCTTTTTCTTTGCACTTTGCTGAACTGTTTTATTTTGCTACTTTGTCCTGCTGTTGTTTTTGGTTGCTACTTTGCCTTTTGTCCCTGTTTTGTCTTCTTTTGTTTTTTTGTACTCAACTTTATAACTTTAACCCAAACCTGACAGTTTCTGTCATTAGACTATGTAAATTTACTAGTCTACTGCTGCCATGGATGTATGCTGCATGGAGTGAGCGGGAAACCAATTTACTCAGCGACCTAAAAGTGATATCAGTGAGCACATGGTTTGAGCTCCACCATTTTTTTTTTCTTTTTTCTTTTTCTCTCCTCTCAAAGAATCATGTGGCGATCCACCATCTTGGACTTCAGTCCACCCCTTGTCGGCCTTGTTGTAGTTCCCTGTGGTCAGCCACATTGTAATTTTTCTTTTTCCATTCCATGCCCCCGTTTGATACTTTGATACCACACACCTGTTTATAGTATGTTTTAGTAAGATTTTGTGTATTTGTTTGTGTTTAAATAAAAGGCCTTGAACCTAGATCCTGTCTATTCAATATTGTACATGCCTAAATGTTGCCAACCTCTCCTCTGGATTCTTCTGGATACAGAGTTTTACTAGCTGACAGGATATTTTGGTTATAGTTAAGTAAATTAGTCAGCTTTCCAGATTCACAGTATTAAGTATACTAATTTCTAAGACTGAATCAATGAACTGGCTATCATGTCCCTTCTTCAATAGTGGTGCTCCTGAGACTATCTAATGTAAATCGGATCTTATTAATATTAACTACTTTTCTTAAGGTCTCCATCAGCACCTAGCAGCAGTATTGACTTCTGCAATACCAGGCAATGAAGCTGCCTGTCAGCAGGCTTGCTATAATGCCATGGTGGAAGTCCCTAGGGATTTGGAATCTCAGGCCATATTTCTTTAGCCCCCCGAGACATCAGAGGTGCTATTGTGCTTTTTGATGATCCTCATAGATGTTAACTACCAAGTATTTGAATTGGTTGTAGCATAAATTAAACCAATCTGTCTTTACCTGTGCAGTCGGTATCTGCTGGAACCTCTGCCTGATCTGTGAAGGAACTTCACTGATATTCAACCCTGATGACCTCAGGACACAGGTCAGCAACATTTTGATTCCGATCAATCGAGCATGGGATGCAGGTGAGTGGAATATGTCTCTAGTGAGGAAAATATTACCGACATTACTTATAGCGATCCTCAGGCAGCAGCAATGTTTTGTGTATTTCCCTTCTTCCCTCCTTAGTGCATAGACTTAATTGTGTCACAGTTGTGAGGTTAAACTAGGACCAAACACTGAAACAGAGGAAATGGATAGAAACAATTTATTGATTGTTTTTTTTCAGGTGAAAAGGAAGCAGGTGGTAGCTTAGGAGATTGGCAAGGCTGGTGGTGCAGCTGGTGCTCACAGCACTAGGCAGCAGAGGTAGCGGCTGAGGCACTGGTGATTGGCAATGAAGGTGGAGCCACTGGTAAGCCATGCCCAGCCTCTGAAAAAACACCTGAAGCACACACATGCAAAAACACTGAAAAAAAAACCAAAAACACCACAGTAAGTCCGTGATTACCACACATCGACAAAAACCCTGAATAGCTGGCAGTATTGGTTAGTGTTTCATATTAATTCATGTTCTGTGTTCGTCTACCATCAAAAAATTACACACAGTCAAAATAGTTTGGTGTGAAGGAGCAGCCCTCCAGATAAATCTTGAGATCCTTCAGAAGAATATCAGAAGATCTCTACAATCAGCATAGTTTCAAGGTGGCCACTCAAGATTAGTATTTGAGAACCCCCTTTTTCATACTGCCTCTTCAAGACGGGAATATCACGCCGTTATTCTGCCATAACGTAATTACAGCGGAGGGATGGGGGACATTTGCTGTCCCTCTGATAATGAATATACAATGTCCTCACTTCATTGTATCCTATTAAACATTTGTGTCTTAGAGGCTTGTCCAAAAATGTGGTCCGTTAGACTCAAGGATGAACTGGTTTGATTTTCGTAGGCAAAATGGACATTTGTCTCAAATTTGATGAAAGGCCTTCAAGACATTCCTGAGATATCATGTTCACAAGAATGGGATGGAAAACATACAATGGATTTGATGGCTATGTGTACCATGAAGGTAATGCTTGTTTCAAAAACGTACATGGAATAAGTCACTTTACAGTCCCTTTTGCACTGCACACTAACTTTTAGCTTGTTGTTTTGTTTGCATTCACCTTTCAGTATTTGGCATTCGCCAGGCCCGTTTGCAACTTTTTATCAGACACATTCTTGATTGAAAGTAGCTAAGTAAGCGAGACGGTGTGAGGACAACACAACAGCCGGCTTTTGTCAGTTTGGTGTGTCTGAAAACACTAGCACAAAGATTTGTGGGCCATGCAGACCAAGAGCTGATTTAAATTTCAAATCTCATTTGGCCAGTGCACAAACTTAACTGATGCCATTATGTCGGCTCACACTAACACGCTATGGAACACTAGCTGAAGGCATTCAGTGGCCTTCAGGTTGACGGATTGTTTCTAGTACTCTGGGGTGTTTGAAGTGATGAACAGTTACACACATCCCTTTGTCCTCTTTTGACTCCCGAGGGTGTTTTCAACTTGATTACCCAGGGCATTATGCTATAACACTCCCTTGCAGGAAAAACTCTTTCAGTAAGTCTACCTTCATTTCTGAATTTTCTTACCCTCCACGATTCCTGATTGACATGTTTCTGCCTCACCCTGCTTCCCCTTCTTCTTCCTGCCCTCTGCTCTCCCTCCTCATCAATCCCTCCATTACCCTTCTTGTTGCATCTCTTGTCCCTTTCACAGAGGTGGCAGTGGTGGGGAAATGGGGATATTAAGGGAGGTTTGCATGTGTGTGTGCTGACAGTAAAATGTGTCTGTTTCTCCACCTGTTCTTAATGCCACGGGAGACTCCATTGGCTTATTTCCAAAAGTGAAAGTCTCAATACTAAAATGAAAAGCAACACAACAGCTGACTGCAGTGTCTTTGTTTCTATAGCACTCTGATCCCACCCGCAGGAGTGCAGTTTTGATTTTCATCCTCTGTTTCCATCTGAGGCTCAGGAAAAGTTTTGTCTGCTCAGTGAAAAGTAACTGAGGAGGAATCAAGTCAATGGGGCCACCGGCAGTGTAGATCAAATGTAGATCACTGTCTCTTTTGAGCACATTGATTGAAAGCTATTATAACACATTCATTTCTTTTAGTGTAATTCCACCTCTGTTAAATTAGTCATGCACTTCAGATGTAGACCTTTGACATTATTACAGCTGCAGGGCCTGAATGCTAATGCTCACATCAAAAAGCTCAACAAGAACCTTGGAAAAAGAAACTCATCCTGGAGATTTTCTGAGGATCTGTCAAATTCAACAGAGGTGCGAGTTTGGATTATCTTTTGCACCTTTAACTTTAGTCAGTAATAAGCTTCTATATGTCTGATTGATTGTTGACAGTCTAACCTCCATGTTTTCCTGTTATCCAACATTTTCTTCATTTTCAAACGAAGGTCATCAATTGGCATTGGTCACGCTTGTTGAGCCACCCATGACAATCAGAAAATCAATGAAATCTATTAAGAATATTCAAACAGCAATTGGCTGATATGAGCAGGCATATTTGTAAGAAGATGCGTTCAGATATGGATCTGATGTTGTCCATGAAATCCACACGGATTAGACCATGAAATTAAATCATTTAACGATACTGCGAGCTCGCTGTGTTTATCCTGATAACGGGTGCAAATTGACATTTTAAAATACATCAGCCGTGAAAATCATGGATCAAGATTGCATCTTGCTCTCTGTGGAGCATGTATCCTCAACACAGAACTCATTTTAATGCCTGCTTTAGAAAGGGGATGAAGAAACATAGAGAAAAAGGAATTGTGTTTAATATTAAGACACTTGATGTAACTCTACTGTAATTTTATCATGTATGTAATAATTTCCTCTTAATTCTTCTCTCTAAAAATCAATGGTTTGGTTTATTTCTGACTCATTGGTCCTTAGTTTCTCAGTCCACAAGTGTGTGTGTGTTGCATTACTTCTGATCGTTGTGATGATGTGCGATGAGCGAACGCAGCTTGAAGCCAATTCTCATGTAAAGTGGACGAGGCAGGAGGTGTTGAGCAGAAGGCTGACAAGTCTGCAGTAAAAATGTATGCAAATGAGGCCACAGGTTATTACATCTGCCGGTGAGTGTTCAGGTGTGAGTATGTGGGTGTGTTTGTGATCCTTCCTCTGTGATCATGTTTATGAGCCCGCTGTGCAAGCACAGCTGTAATGAGAGTTGATCAGGCGTGGCACATTGTGGCGCTGCTGCATGGTCTTTCTGTTGGCCTCTCTAGCCTCTCCGGAACCTCCAGATTCACCCTGTCTGTCCTTTCTGACTTCAAAGAATAGTCAGACACTCAGTGGGGTTTGAATCATGCTGTATCATATGTACATTAGTTTATGAACATCTTTTCTTTAATTTGAGCCTTTAAAATGACATTATGTAGAAAGTGGACTTTTGTTGGTGCCCCTAGAGTTTCTGAATGCAATATGTCTTTTGTAAAATAAAAAAATCCCAGGTCTGTGACAATTTGTCGTATTCATTATATAATAACAATGTTTTGTCTTGAAAAATTGTATATTTAAGTGAACATTACTGAGCTTACATAGTGCAGAAACAGGTGATGGGGCGGAGTGGCTTTGACAGTAGCCCTTTTCACACAGAGATGCCGCATTATCGCCACAGCAGCGGTTCGCCAATTATCCACCATTGTTTGTTCACACAGAGCCAAGCAACTGCGGAGTAAAGATTAACCCATGCGTAATTCACACAGAAAACAATCTGTGATGTGACATTGGTGTGTTTTCAAGGTGTTTCCCCGATGTCCTCCTGTCAATCTAAACCTGCTGACGGTTTATAATCATATGGATGCTGTTATAATGTGTTGTGATTGAGATCCTGACCCACCAAACATCCTGGAAAGTGTCAAAGTTACTGTCATGGCCTCTGAATGCCATACTGTACGGTAAAGCCGGCTTAACACTGACCCTAGTTACTGAAGCAGTCCGATGTGAAGTGGTTAGCAAACACAAACAAAATGATAAGAAGCGTAGCTGGCACGTTGTCCCTAAAAAGGAAACAAGACCACCACTGTTGTCTGTAGCTGGGACAGAATATAGGCACTTATGTTGACTTTTACCACAAACCACAGAGTAATTTGTGCGTTTAACTCTGAGCGACGACATTGCGAAACACTGCTATCTCACCGCTGGACACACTGAACTTCACCTCGGGGATGAACGCCTCCCTCTTGGATATCTCCTATCATCAGAGGAGGCCAACCTCTGAAAATGACTCCTTTCATTACGTAACAAAAAGAGCTGAATCTGAACAGCCTGTAGGAGCGCTGTTTTATCGGTGTGTGGGCTGCAGAGACCATGCAGGAATCATTTGCTTTCCTCTTTCTGGAAGTTGGTAGGCTCAGGGAGAACCAGTATATAGATGTAGAGACTGGAGAAAACGTGTTTTTCATAATATGGGACCTTTAAAACTAGGCACTTAGTCGAATACTTTTCATTAAGATTCATGCCTTATTTCCTGAGAAATTAACAAAAGTGTCAAAGGGCACCCAATCTCACGATGTTTCGAAAAGTGTTAGAGCATGGCATGCTAGTCCTGGATAATCTTAGCATGACATTAACTGATATTAGCTTGCGGTCTGAAATGGGCAAATCTGAGGCACAACAGTTTCAGGGGGGTTACACCAAAGCAGCAGATAAAGTCAAGGGAGTGTCCTTTGGAGTGTGTTGGAAAGTCAGTATGTTGCCATAGTCCGAAGCTGTCAAGCCATGAGGTGAAATCCTTTGTAAAAACATTGTTGATGCTATCCCAGGGGATATTAAAATCACCTAGCAATATTACATTTGGGGACACAGAACATAGGGTTTTTAGGAAGGCAGAGAATTCCTGTAGGAAGGCATTATTCAGCTTGTGTGGTCGATAGATAGTGGCCAGAATAGTGGGAATTGGACCCTTGATTTGTAGAGCAATGGACTCAAATGAGGGGTATACAGGCACTATCATGGAGAACACTTTCCATATTTGATCGTATATTATCGCCAGGCCACCCCCTCTGCCAGAGATACAGGGTTGTGATGAGTAGACAAATCCAGGAGGAATAGTTTTATTAAGGTGTGAAAAGTCATTAGGCTGCTGCCATGTCTCAGTCAGGCAAGAGAAATCAAACTTTCGGTCATTCAGTAGATGAAAGAGCAGAGGTCCCTTGTTGGTCAGTGAGCTGATGTTAAATAACCCGAAGGTTAAACTGCTGGCGTGAGGTTTGGTGTTAGCTCAACTGGTTGGTGACAGTTCCTGGGTTGGTTCCCAGGGGGAGCTTGTGAGAGACATCGTATACCGTGTGTTGCATGAGTAGGTGGAGAGGAAGAGGGCTCCAGGTGGGGGCATGGCCGGTTAGTTGTCAATCACGCGGAGCAGCGGTCTGGGTAGCATGCTGTGTGTTAGCTGCTAATACTGTGCTACCAGGACTGTTCGGGTGAAGTCCATCTGTACGGAAAAGGGAAGGACGGTTCCAGAACAGGTTGAAGTTGTGAATTTTCTTAGTGATTGAATCTCCTATGATGAGTGTGGTCGGAGCAAAGAGAGGGCGAGGAGACGATGGCTGTAGTTTTTCAGTACAGGAATGCTGTGGCCGTGCAGTAGCTACATCCCTTGGGATGGTATCAATAGCTGGCTTGGTGTTAGAAAGAGCACCAGAGCACTGCAATACAGCATCCCTCAGTATCTGGCACCGCGAGGAGGAGGTTTAGGACCAGGAGCCGCTGGTTCAGGCCCAGGCGAGGTGGAGCTGCGGGCGTTGCAGTCAGGCAAAGTGGAGCTGAGGGCATCGTTGTCAGGTGAGCGCCGCGGGGGTCATCCGGATGAGCCATGTTGTCAGCCGACAAGGATGCAGAGCAGTTTGAGACGTTCAGGCCTGGTGGAGAAACAGACCCATCAGGGTCTGTCTTTCAACCACAGGCCAAGACCGCCATACAAGGCTTCATACAAGGCAGCTGCTACGTTGGATAGCAGTGACTCTTTCTTCTGGAGTTCATCAGAGATCTTTGTGTTGGCTTGCTGTAGGAGCTCACATTGCACGCAGGGCATGGTTAGCAATGTTGTTGTGGTTAGCTTAGCTGTGGCGCTAACAAGCAGTAGCTCAGATCATTTTCCAAAAAGGACTGTATTTCTGCGCTATTATGTGAATGGCAATCTTAGCAAGACAAACTGTTAAAGAACAAACAGTTAAAGAATGTCAATTGTACTGGCTGGAGACAGAGTAGAACGAGGAGCTTGGGACCAAATTCAGGCTCTGCAGTTCTCACTCATACAGCAATTAAATGTACTTTAATGTGTGCTAATATTATTATTATTATTATTATTTAAGAATACATCAAAGACATAACTAAACTGTAGGAAGGTAGGCACATTTGTTCAAATTTTACTGTCACATTCTAATAAATGTGGTAAAGAAAGACTGGAACTAACTCAGCAGAGTTAAGAATAATCCACTCAGAGCAATAATCCACTGCCACAATAGTTCATATTAATCCACAATAGGCCTAATATGTATTTGTGTTGTTTAGCACACTTTACATTAGAGACCTATAAACTGAGGATATACTGAAATTGATAAATTAATCAAAAAAATGTAAAGTAATGTTACGTGACGAATATTTAACAGCATAGGAGGTCTATGGCGGAATAGCAGCTCCCACTGGATGAGGATACAGCAGACATGACAGACATCTGACTAACAACACACCCTCCCTCACAAATGTAATGCCAATGTGCTGGACCGGTTATAATTCACCAAATCATGTGTCATTTCAGTCAATCAGTCTTATGGCATTCTGGGTGACATATACATTTTATTTTAGCCCTTTCCTAAAGCAAACACTTAAGGTAGCTAAAGCTCTCCCTCCAACCCCACATCATGAAAAAAACAAACCTTATCTTTATCCTGTGAGCATTTTTCTTCATCTATTTTCTTTTTTCTCTTTTCTGAATGAGATGGATATGTTTCCAACATCATTCTCCTCACTAACACAGATGACTGGTGGTACTTGCTCAGCTCAACTCAACTTGCCTGCTTGCGGCACAGTAGAGACGCTGGCCGCGAGGCTCTCGCTGGGTGATGATTTTCTTTGACCTATCAGCCGGCGTATTGCCTTGGCTAGCTTGGAACCTCAGCGAAGGTGCTACGAAAAAAATGGTAAAAAAGGAAAAAAAAAAAAAAAGGTGAGTCCAGTTGAGTCGAGCCAGCACGATGCAGTGCAAAAGCAAGGGTCACTCCTTGCAACTTGAGGGGGGCCCCTAGTGGTGCGGGGGCCCCATGCACCCGCATAGTCTGCATAAAGCAAGAAACAGTTCTGGTAAAGGGTGAGCATCAAAAAGAGCATGAGAGAGCACATCTCCTAGCAACACCAGCTCTAAAATCAGAGTCAGCAGCTGCAAAAGGAGACACCCACCCTGAGGGTAAAAGCTTAGATGTTTTCTTTTTCCCTCCATAGTATGTCCAAAAACAGTGGTATACTCTTATTCACAACTGTTGCGGTATCATTGTAATTCATATTTCCTCACATGAAATGTGATAGAAACTCTTATTTTGTTGAAACTAAAATCATAACTCTGTATAATCTTTGATGATCCACAAATTGGGCAGAAAATAACTTTTCAGTACAAAATGTGGGGGAAATGGAGCATATAAGGGCAAGGAGATAGTCAGAAACCAAGAGAAATGCCCAGAGACAGAAAAGACACACACACACACACGCACACACGCAAGAGGGCATACTGAGAGGATGTGGCCAATAGATATATCATACTTCACTCAACCAATTTGAGCTGGTTTATGTCTCACATTTGCACTCTGTCTCTCCCTCCCTTCCTGCTGACGTAGTGGCCCAGTTCAGCACCAGATTACAGCACGGCCATATTTCATCTGCTGCTTTTTAACACACTATGTAATTAGAGCTTAGCAGGGTTTTAATGTGACATTGGTTGTGCAGATATCTCTCAGATGAGCCCACTGATCCTCTTCTTAGGTACATGTCTTTGGATAAGGAAGTGTGAGGAGGTAAAAAAGTCAGGGATCAGTGCACAGACGGGATTACGGAGTGGAAAGGCAGCACTTTTTAACAGGAAAATGAAAAGTTTTTGGGTTCTGTACTCCTTTCTTGTGCTCTGGACAGGCAGGTGTCCATCTGTCCATACATTAAACTGATTTTAACACTTTGTACATCCTGATAAAGGCACTCAGGACTGCTTGTAAGTTTTCTCTTGAGTGAAGTCATGTATGTGGTGAGGATCTGTTGATCTTATTGTTCTTACTGTTACTGCATCACATGTGGACAGTTTCATGAAAGAGGATGTTAAAATGTCCCCATGTCTGCACCCCAAGTTTGATTATTTGCCTGGAATTCCTTATTTAGAAACTTTTAATGCCTGCATGCAGTTTCTTGACCATGACCTAAAATCAATGTAATCAACACTGTTTTTTTGGAATTGCTTAATCCATGTTTAAAACAACTTTGCTAACATTTGAAATTTGTTTCTTAAAAGCCTTTTTTTTGGAAACATCACAGCCTACTATAAAGTAAGCAGAATAGAATGAAAAGCCAGTTTGTACTTGCACTTTCCTTTAAATTTTAGCTTGTTTCTAATTCAAGCTTGAGTTGATCGTAAATTATTTTCATTTTTCATTTCTCAGCCAAAATACACCTGCTATTATCTCAATCGAAGGACACAAAGTTTACATGCCATAGATTTGCAGGACTGTGGATTTATCTTCAACTTTTCATGTGTGATTCCAGGGTGAGGGTCATATGGGAAATAATTGTGCATTGGGTAAAAACAGATAAACAAAAAAATGTATTTCAGTCCCATCCAGCACTTGATGTGTAGATCCTTAAGCTATCTTTCTATTTATAGGTGCACACCACTTTTTGAATTGGTGAACATTTGATACAAGCAGAATGACAGAAATTGTTATTTTTTGCAAGTATCCCAAAATGACATATGTATATGGGGTCATGGTAGTTGTAGTGAGTACAAAGGAGGAAGTTAGGGGATGTGAAAGAGTGCCAAAATCAGGGTGGATAGATGGGTCAACAGAACATCAGACTTAAATTTGGAAGACTGCTGTTTACCAGCTGTGACAGCATCAGCTGGCAGTGTCTTCACTTTGTGTGTGTGTGTGTGTGTGTCATCATGGCAAAATGCTGGTGACACCTTTTGAAGTGGGAACTAACACAGAAGTAGAGTATACTGTTTATATGTGTGTCCGATCTTCTGTTGACTATATTACTGAGGCGGGCAGACCCTGCTGGCTGAGTGGCCCTGTTGGAGGTCCACTCCCCTCGGTGACATCATCAACAGAACACTGATGATTGTTGTTAATCTGATCGTTAATTTGTAGATTTGTCAGGATGACAAATCAACTGCATGGATAGTGGCGATCATATCACCATCAACTTTCAAACAATTCAGCCCATTTCAACAGATGGAAGAACAAAATACAATCCGCGTGATGCCGAACCCAATGCTGGTGACATTGCCTTCGTCCAACTCAAAGTCAAACATGCTCATTTCAAACACAATAAAAGCTGCAAGCAGCGATGAATGGGCCACAATTTTGTTGCAAATTGCAACACTTTGTGTTTTGAGCAGAATGTACAGGAAGTTGTCCTTTAATAACTTGAGTATTGTTTGGAATATTAAAATTCTTTTACTAACTTTTTGTCAGGAGAGTCCACAGATACTGTAAGCAAAGTTTGGTGCAAATCAGTGAAATCGCCTCGGAGGAGTTTGAAAAAGTAGGTTTGCGACATTTCATTTCAACACAATTCAGTGAAAGCATGGATATAAAGTTTTTGAACGTGCAACAGTGAACATTTTGATTATTTGGGACAAAAAAGTCGTAATTCGAAAAACAATAGGGACCTTGCAGGTTGAGACCTGCTCTGGCCCTAATAAAAAGTGGTAATTCTATTTCAGCTAGGCGATGTTACACGGGTGCTGCCACAGGGGCCGCACTAACATTAAACTTTCATAGGTGGGGGCCACAAAATATTGTCCCGCGAGTTTGAGACCCATGGCGTAAATGGTGTATTTATTAGATCCAGTCACAGATCACATCTTGATGGGTCTGTGTTTACAAAATATTTTGCAACCAGTAATTTGAGTTTTATGTCAACAACACAGATTTGTCAGTACAGTGTGTCTGTAGATGTCTGTGTGTATTGTGTGTGGGATTTGAACAGCTGGGTCTGCTCTCTTGGGCTATTGGAGTGTGACGGCCCTCACTCCTATCTTTCAAGCAGGTAATTAATAAGGATTTAGAGCTCCTCCGATAATGATCACTCTTGGACATCTCACTTAATATCGGGGTGGGGGGGTGGGGTGTTCAACGTGCGGTACATGTTAATATTGTCTTGGTTTTCACAATGAGAAACATTGCTGATGATGCAATTGAGCAGGCATGCAAACACACACATTGCACAGGTTGACTCAGGCCAAACCCAATCGAGAAAACACCTTAAATCACAAACACACACAAGAACACAAACAAACTTCCTTCATTCAGGAGGCGACTCTCGCTTCACATCCCTCAGGTGTTTTTTTTCCCAGTAAATACCCAGAACAAAGTACCTTTGGGAGCGAGCCAACCCCACTTACAATCACGAGACATATTCGTCATATAAACTTTGTGCACCATGAGATTTACTGGTTCGCCAAGAAGCCTCCTATTATTTATAGCTCAGGAGAAATGCACCAGTCTTGAAGTATGGTTTGGTGTGTAAGGAATTTATAGAAAGTTGAAAGTTCCTCGCTCATATTTATTAGTGTTTCCAGAACATGGCCCCGTCTAATAGTCTGTTATCTGATTTCCTCCTCTCCTCAGTCTTTATTCCACAGAGGAACCTTTTTGCTAGCAGGTGCTTTTACGACCTGGCAGAGGTGAAGGCTCCTATATAGATGAAATGAGTGGCAGCCAGCCCTCCACTCTGCCACTGGATTGGATTGGATTTGTGCCCCATGCTTGACAAGATTTGGCACCTAACTCTGTGTGCAGGGCACCGGTGCCACTTGGCAGGCAAGCATAGCGCGCCACTAGTCTCGCTGAGTCTATCAGCATCTTTGTTTTCTTCCCTTTCTGCTGCTATTTCTGACTTTCCAAGTTTGGAGGGAGCACTGGCAATGTGGGAGGTTGCTGCTTAGGTCACAAATAGCTCCGGCTTTGGTACGTAGCAGCCTAGGCTACTTCCAAACAAATAGAGCAGTTTGCCATGTGCAAGTTTCTTCTATTGTACTCTCAACTTCCAGTCTGCAGCTTGTTTGTCCGCTTTGCTTATCATCTGTGCAGCGCCGAAGCCCTCGACTGCAGGGCTGTCTGTCAGTCAGCTAGTTAGTCAGTGTATGAGTGAGTGAGTCAGTCAAGTCAGCTGGTTGTCAGATCTCCTGGGATGAAGAGCAGAGAAGGCCTTTCCCTGTCATGTGTCAGGTGCTGTCGTGACAAACCGACGCTAATGACTCAGGGAAGCGGTGGACGTGTGTGACATCCTGGTATGCTCCTGCACTATCATGTGCCTCCGTTCTCCCCTGACAAACACTAACTGACAGAACGTTTTATCTGTTTTGAGCGCAGCAGCAGAAGGTTGACTACATTTTGAGATGTTAATGAATAGTCGGTAAATGGCCAACATTTTTTTTTTTCGCCAGCTGTCAGAATATAACTCATTATCACCGCGCAGAGCAAAACAGCTGCAGCGTGACATAATGATTTATGAGCTGTGACTTTATTGTCAGTTGTAAAGCCTGTGACTTATACTGTATGTCACTGCTAAACTGTGATTTTAAAAAGAGGTTCAGAGGGTTCCTGTGTAAACACATTGAACAGAGCCAGCAGATTGTCACACACCATTTATCATGTGTTTAATTGGAATAAAGCAACGGAACTCTTGTTTGCTAATCAAAGACATGATCTTTGTCGATTATGTTAGCGTATTTTATTGAGATAATTAACCTTGTGTGTAATGTTATTCATATAAACCCCAAGGAATAAACAATTAGCTTAATCTCATTTGCCATGCCCGTGTTTCCCTTTAGCATCTATGATTTTTCAGAGCAAAGTGACTCCAAATTAATCTTCAAACAGCAGCAACACTAGAAAAGGAGAGCTCCTGCTCCCGCCACACAATCTATTGCTTCTGATCAGTGATTAGATACATTTTTATTACACTGATTTATTGGATTTGTTTGATTGTAAGGGTGGTCAACAAATGTATAAGGGCTTTTTCTGTGACAGGTGCTCAAGCAGGCCTAAAGCAACACACTGTATGTGAACTTAGATGTTGACATTGATGTTTTATGTTTCCACCAATTTCTCACCAAACACTCAAGATGGTTTTGATGTGAATGACTCAATGAATTATTTTTTAATCTCAACTGAGGTGCCATTTTCACTTTCATATCGGGGTTAACAATAGCATGTTCAGTCACCTGTGGTGAGAGCCCCAATGCTCACGATTATAATTACGAAAGTACAGGAAAACAAAGAAAAAAATGACGAACAATCAACAACAAAAAACAAACAATACACCATTTTAATCTCAGAAGAAGCTTGTCAGTTTGATTCTTATGAATCTCCCCTGCTAGGTAAAAAGCTTTTCAAATGAAATGATAGTATTTTGGGTCTAAATAATGAACATAACCAATTAGCCTGCCAGAATAAGGCTGCTGTAGGGCTGCATTTAGCTCACTGCTGGCACTTGAATAATGTAAAAACAGAAATGTAGATAGACTGAAATCCATTTGCTGAAACTACAGCATTCTAGTCAGATGCTGAAAAGGTATAAATGTGTACTTTAAGAAAGCATCTGTGGCAACAGCACCTCACTGTCCGATTTTCTTCATAACTGCCTGGTCTGTCTTCTCTGTTCTTGTGATAACAGCAGCTGAAGTTACTCAAATGACACTGCCTCATTAAACCAACAAGGGAAAACAGCTCTAATGATTTATACACTTACTATCATATGCAGGGAGCGCTGAGCTACTTCAGCTTTTATCTGATCCCTGATCAGTTTAACCACAAAATGATCTATGCTTGTGAATACGCATTGATCAAAGTAAGGGAGCGGTGTGACTTAAAGCCTATGAAGATGAAGATTTTTTTTTCTTGCAGTATTTGATGATTGTCATCTGGTGTATTTGGCAAGAACCAAACAACTTCAGACACATTAACACAAATTGGACACTGTTTTGCTAACATGCTATAAAAATATGTTGAACTGATCAGAGATCAGAACAATGCCAGAACACCACCTTATCCCTTCTTTGAAATGCTATGTTGTTAAATCATTGGTGCGACTCTTATGTTGCTTTAACATGTCACAGAGAAAGATTACTAATTTAGACTTAATGCATTTTGGATCCTAAAGTTAGGGTTAGGGTTACTCTACAATCAGGGGTGGAACGAATTACAACCACAACTCATACAAACATACAAACACAAAGGTTTGGAGAGGTGACCATGACCACTGAGCAGAACAGCGTAGGAACTGGGAGTAACTTTATGGTCAAGTGTAATCAGATCCAGGCCCAGGACCTGATGTGAAAGCGCGGTCCAGTTTGTTTGATTAGAGTGAACATAAGCTTGCCATACTCGGGCACAGTTCGCAAGAAAAGGTGATCTTGACTATGGCTCGTGTAGTCAGGTAAGGGTCGCATCAGGTGTGAAGTTCACATTTGAGCAAACTGTTGGTGTACAGGGTTTTTCAAATACGAAGTTTTTTTTTTTATTTTTTTGCACTGCACTTTATTTTTTTCAAATCAGAAAAGGGGTTTCTAATGTGTACCTTTACAAAAGTTATGCATGGTGTGAGGAGTACCTAGACCTCAGTGTCAGCATGGACGTATTAGCTTCTTAAAAACAGGTTATAACACTAAACGCCATGGTCTTAGTAGCATGCAATATTATGTCTCTCTAAGGGAATTCAGACACAATGTCTTTTATGAACAGAAAGAAATAGTTATACGTTGAAGATCTGCCAGTGGCCCAAAGAATTAAGAATTTGTTGAAGAAAGTGTTTCAGAAATTATAATCACAGAATAAAGGAGAGATTGTCCTAAATCAACAACTCGTGCGTGCGTTTGTCCATGAGCGACAAATAAGTTGCCTATATTGATCACTGTTAAATGTATTTTGGAAGATTTGACATGTTTATCGCCAATAACTTGTTGTATCCTGTGATTTTCATTTTGTGTGAATGGTAACAAAATGTAATTAACTGCATTTAATGCTAAATTTACAAGAAGGCACACATTATTTTTACACTGTTAAAAGGGTTTATTTGAGCCTTTAGTGTAGTGTGTGGTGTAAATAATTGCAGCTCCTTGATTCAGTTGTGGTTATCAGTTATAGCTTTGAAGTTACAAAAGTACCTTGGACAGGATTGATTGTAAGGTTGTCATTCTACCCACTTTAGCCATTATTTTTGCTGTTGGCTTCTAACTTGGCTTCCTACAATATGCTGACTGCTCTCAGGTGTGGGGGAGGCCTGCAGTTTCTGCTTCAACCTTAAAATAAGTTGCCACCCACAAGTCTGTATGTAAAACGGAGAGTCTGAACTCACAGGATTGATCTTCCAGACAGGAGGCCTGCATTAAGTTTGGCGCATCCACCAAATCATACTCACTTTTGACTTTGCTGTGCTCCTTTATCCAATTTTGGATCCATAACTTAGTGAAATACTGTAGTCCAGCCATCAAGGCTGTTCAGAGAGATCTAATTGATGTACACAAAATAAGCCTTAAATGAAGAATTGATTGACAGATGGCTGGATCTAGATTAAACACCAAGCTTTGTCCTGTGTTTGATTAAATGTATTGATGTTTCTTAGTGATAAATACAAAATGAATATATGGCATAACAAAAGATGTCAGGCACCAGATTTTTATTTGAAGTCTTTATGAAATTTCACAGGTAAGATTAGATGAGCTTTTCCAAGAGGTCACTGTTCGAACCCCTCTAATCTCACTGAGGCGAAGAGTATAAACTGCTGTGTCTACTAGAATCAGCTGCTGGAGAACAACATGCACTGACTGTATGTGTTTGTATGTCTGTGTGGGTGCTTTCATAGGCAGCATTCAGCAGCATTGTATACACATTTGTATATGTGCATAATACCTCACAGGTGTTTGCATGAACAAGGACTACACACATTTTGTTTTGACTATTGCCTTTTTATGGGAATTTCCACAGGAGTTTACAAATTGTATTCTTTACATACAACAGTACATGTACAGTTTTGCCTTCTGGCAGCATTCCCTGAGGATGGCCATGGTTGTTAGTGAGTCTTTCTGTCTTTCAGCCATAAGTCTGTTTAATATGTGGCCTAGAGCATTCGCAAAGAAGAATATTTATTTTCATCACGTATCATACAGTGTAGAACATGGTGAAAGTGGTACTCTGCAGTGCTATGGATATTCATGCTCCTCAGAGGATGAGCCAGAATGGTTGGTCCAACTAGGCTGCGTGTCCATTATTCCATACCAGGGGAGGTTTTTGATTTGTTTGTTTTTTCCAAAACAAGCATGGCCACTTCATGCAGCAATTGGCATGTTGTGCAGCAGTGTTAAACTAGGTGTGTATTGCATAGAGCTAAGCAGTTGTTACATTAGTTCAAATTTCTGGTATGAACTTTATAAATGTTTTTGTTATGACGGGCTCACAGGCAACACCACCATCTGGTGTGGGGGTACAACACCCCCCATAGTATGACTGCAACTTCCCCATGCTACATTTCAAAGTGGTTTCATCCTGTCACTAATATACAGTGTTAACTGTTCAAATAACATTTTCAATTTATATAGTTTGTGTCATGCGTTAGATTACAGTCTGCAAATTACATATCAGTAAAGCATTTATTTGTTACATTTATGGTTGTAATTGTAGTTACTCCTATAAGTCAAGCTTATCAAATATAAGTCATTTTAATGTAGCTCATACAAGAGGAAAGAAACCTGGTTATGTGTGAAAGGGAGACATCCAAAGACAGATGAACGCAATAAAAGGCAAAGGTCATTTTTTAAAATGAATTTGAACTGCTATCCAAGACCCCAGATACTAATAAAACAGAAAAGAGCTACCAAAAAGCACCTCAAAAGTCAGAGAGCAGAGCAAAGATGAGAAGAAGAAGAAGAAGAAAGAAAAGATGAAAGCCCCACAGCACAGAGGTGGGATATACTTTTTAGGTGAGAGGTCATCTTGAGACTTTTGAGGTAACGTGTTTAAGGATGTGTAGTAGGGTACTCTAAGTGACAGCGAAACTGTGTGGTAACAAGCAACCCATCATCAGTATTGTGTAGTCCAGTGTCCCTGGTGTTAACACTTCATTTTATTTATGCCAATTGTAGTGCAACATTGGGTCTAACTTTTCTATAGTACTTCAAAGGGCCTGGCTAGTCAAGACAGAATATAAATACTGTGTTTTTCTACACTACAAGCCCCCAACGTCTGACTGGCAGGGATCCACGAGAGGATCTTGCTGTGGGTCAGGTTGCTGATGAATATTCTGCCCACCCAAAGCCTCTTCCTTCTTTCCTCTCCAAGATCGTGGAGAGCAAATAGTCATTATAACCCTGGAGGTATTTTATGTTTCGCTGTAAGTACTTTTCAAATGACACCCACTGTACACCGCCCTTTTAGTCTAGTCAGGTGATAGTGGAAGTGTTTTTTGGTTAGTTTTGAGACTGGCATTTGGATGTCATTCATCTCTCTATGCTGAGGACAGAAGAGCTGACTCTCTTGGCCTTTCTGAGGAAGCTGTGAGGTAAGCAGGATGCCACATAAAGTCAATGTTAGTAGAACAACACCCGTGGTTCACCTTTCCTTGCATAACAACAGAGCAGTACTTCCAGTGACATGAAAGAAAATAGCCCAGGCTCTTTAAAGGCGTCTACTAAGTTGTGAAATTCCCAGTTGGACTCAGAGCCATGTTGAATGTGTAAGTTGCCAGGCATGAGTACTTCAGACAGAATAATCTTTTTGATAGACACCTCAAGGATGTTTTCACCACTGATCTTGCAGCTGCAGAGAGAGTGGACAGCACTCTGTGTTGGTCCCCACACACCAAAGAGGTATGGCAACACTTTTAAACAGACATGTTCTCTCAAGTTGGTCTGATTTTGAAGTCATTCTAGCTTCTACGCTGCAGGGTTCTGCTTCTTTTCTGTGTATCGTATCATTGTAAAGATATGATGGTGTCCATACGACCATTTACTCTACCTTCTAAAACAAGTCAATGTGAAAATTATACCAGGTGTGTGTGATAGGATCTTGACAGATGTCTGTCTGCAATGTGACCTAATTGGTCCAGATGGGTCTAAAAACCTGCATAAGATGGTCTCCCTCACTGTCTTGTAAGATGACAGGATAAAGGTCTGAGTATCAAAACATTGTTATCAGAATTCATTGCAAATAAAATGTAGAGTTTTTTCCTGATTTTGGCGGCCTTGGTCTTCACCTATGCACCTGTTGATCCATGTGTGCGCAAAAGTTGTACTCTATGTACTTGACTAAGTGGTGACACTAACCAAACTCAGTTTCATATTGCAAATATGTTGTTGTAAAATGACACATAAATGATCTTTAAAAAAACAAAAACATTAGCCATATGTATCCAATAGCCAGGAATGTATCGCTGGTAACAAAAGAAAAATGTCCATGCTGACCACTATAAGTGTTCACATGAACAGAACATTGCTTGCTGTTCGTTATATAGAGTAAGAGTTATTCTTTTGTCCTAACTCATCAGTAGTGACTGAGTTGTACGTCGCATTGGCACAAAAGTGGTTAGTGGAAGCACTTGTTCAGAGCAGTTCATCTAATTTTTGGGTTGATGAATAAAATTCATTTAGGAACACTGTCATCACTGATTAAATCATTTATTGCTACAAATGATACACAGTTAGGCTTGGCGCTCCAAAAGCGTGATGCTTGCCCCCCCCGCAGGAGTAAAGTCGAAGCAACTAGATAAATTAGCGATTTTAGAGTCAGACTAAGCAGGTGGAGGCTGGGATGGTGGTGGCAAGCTTGCTGGCAGCAGTGATGTGTGGCAGCAGTGTTGAAGGAGAGATCAGGGAATGACAGCTTGGTTTAAATGGACCGCCTAATTTGGAGGAGTGGATGTGGTTGGTCAGTGACTGATGCTGATCTGATCAGCTGGCTGGCAGCTGACTACAGCTGGGGCTCATGACTTCCATGTCCTGCATGAATGTGCGCTATGCTTCATAAATATCATATTATAAATTGTAGAGTTGCTATTTCTGCAGGTCCTATTATGACAATCCATACAGATACACTGATGCAATCACACTTGATCTGTCTGTTGCACGATAAGACAACTTTCCCGTTCTTAATTCTGGCCACAAATTTCATATTGACTTAGTTGTTTTTCCGATATTATCATGATTATGACATAATTTTTCCATTAGATTACTGGCCTCTTCTGAAGTTCTTCTTCATGCCAATCTATTTTAAGAGAAAAGATTATAAACTAAGGCCACCAACTTCCCTCAGAGTTTTAGTTACCTGATCATAGTTTGACCCCTGAAATGTGCTGTATTACAGAACGCTGGGATCTCCCATGCAGTTCAGCCATAATTGTCTACCCAGCACATATGCTCTGATTTGTATCTGTCTGTTTTTTTTATAAAGCCAAACTAGACAAGGTTAAAGGGGAAGCCTGCACAATTTGCAGTATTTATCTAAACACCCACTGTGCACATAATGACACTAAATCAGGGGTACTGAAATACAAATCTTAAAGGGCCACAAAGATTTTTTTCAATGACTCAAAGGTCCTTGTGTTGAGGTCGGTCAAGCCACATGCATTAATACTGTGATACTCAAAACAAAATGTCCTTTTCCTTCAAACATTGTGTCCATCACTTCAGTCATGCACTCTTTTATTATTTCTGCATCTGAGAATGGCTTCTTGTGCTTACCCAAAATCCACACCACTCTAAGTGAGCACTCTGTTGCTTTTTATTGTTGTGTCATAGATGTGAGAAGAATCCTGCTTACAGCTTGATATGACAATTTCAGTGCATTTATATTTGTTGTTCTTACCTCTGAATTTTGAGGAAATGTCCCTTCAAAATTCCTATGCTTCGTCTCATGATGCTGTTTCAAATTGTAAATCTTAATCACAGCTATAGTCTCCTGACATATTGTAACACCTCTTGTGGACTGTGGCGCAATGACTCGTTGGTATTCTGTTGGTGCTGGTGTAATTATGGTTTGTGAATGTGTTTGTGAATAAGATGATATGTAAGATGATTGTGGGTTAATTCATGTCGTTTGTTCTGTGGTTAAATGGTGTTTGAGTTTTATCAAGGATGATGAAAATTTTGGCACCACTTAAGAGACTCCCGTCTGTTAAGCTATTAGAATTTGGGAAAGTACAAGTTTAATCTTCGGCTTCAGCTTGCACAGTTACTATTAGGCCAGCTCTATACTACTGTTACTATGTTACTCACGTGTGTCTTGTCCTGGTTGGAGGAAGAATGAATACAAATGGTAAGTCCCTACCTCTTTGAGTTGCTGATTTTTGCTGTCCACTGTATTTTTTTTAGCAGTTTACTTGGAACACCGGCAAAATGTGAATACGCAAACTGCTCTGAAAATGAAAGTGAAAGTGAAAAGTTGTGCTGGCAGCAGTGAGTGACCCAACTGTCTGTGTATCGTTGGCATGGAGACAAGTCCCGATGTACACGTGCTGACCCAACCAAAACACATACTGAAGGAATAACAGTTCGGGGGCCACAAGCATGATGCGGCTCGGGGGCCACTTATTGAGGACTGCTGCACTAAATGCTGCATGATTTGACATCCATACAGTATAGAAGCAGGGCGTTAGCTCTTATTGTGGGACAGCATTGTGCCAAAGTACTACATAACTATAGGGCAGTGTAGCACATTTCAACTTGAATATGACTTACGGATCCATTTTCTAAACTCTAAAAAAAACTTCCTCAGGAGAAAAAATACGCATGGTGTGAACTTTACAAATACAAAAAAAGTTGTCGAGCCCTAACATGAGGTGGACACAGTAAGTACTGCTAGCTCAGAATAAGTTGTACAAAATACAAGTGGACATTAAAAGCACACAGCTAAGGTGTGGGGTAACAAGGACACACAGCAAATCAACCTTGATAAGAAACTGGTAGAATCTAGTGGAGAATCCTTCCTGAGCTGAGCATGGGTGGAGCGGCACTCAGATGTGAAAGATGCTCCAATTTCCTTTTTTGAAGTCAGAATGAAGCATATGTATTTAAGATGTGTTCAAACATTTTTTTACGCAAACAACTGGCAGAGTTTTAATTATTTTCACTTGCCACACCTCAACCGGCCACAGCAGGGCTGTTTCTGTCTTTTTGGGGACCCTATGCAACATGCTGTTTGGGGCACTCCTGTTTGTCAAACTACGATGGATAGATTCCAAACCCTTTATAATGACCCACAAAGATGCAACAGTCTATTACATTTTAAGAGGAAAACAGGCTTGAGTCATGAAAACCTCTCTCAAATTAAAATCAAACATCTTGAATTGACCTATACAAGCAAGTTTAACTGATAGAATTCCGGCTAGATCAGCGGATGATAAACTAAACTCGATTCGCTTGCCGGCCGCTGTTTGAGGAAGAGACCACTGTGCACCACATGGTTGTTGTGTTGTTTTGTTGTTTTGTTGTTGTCGCTTAGCTTATCCTGTGAGTGTTTCTGTTCATCTAGTTCGTTCTTTTTTCTGCACTAGATGAACACTTTCATTTTGACGACATGCCGTAAATGACCTTGCGGCTCCACTCGACTCACTTCGCCTCTCTTAGCAAAAAGTAGTATACTTGTAGTTAATTTTATTAAATATGCTTGAGTATAAGTATAGCAAGTTTACTATAGACCATGTACTTGTATCGTACTAGAAAGTATATTAATTGAATACTTCTTCGGACTAAATTGGAACGTTTTAAGTTTATAAAAAGTATACTTTAAGTATACTTTATAAGGACATTTTAAGTTTACAGAAGTACACTTTCAAGTATACAACAAGTACACTCATCTATACACTACTAGTGTAATAAGTGTATACTTCTAGTCCACATTTTAGTTTATTAACATGTAAGTTTATAACAGGGGTTATACCTCAATGCAAATGTGTGTAGTGAAAAACATTTTTACTCTGTTAAATGTAAGCACAAGTCAATGACTTCAACTTGATCTGTGCTTACACAAACTTATTCTAAGTATATGCAATTTTGGAAGTTCTGGCCACAATTTCACCGACTCTTACCAAACACTTTGACAAGTCAACAGATGGGAAGTCTCTCCTGGAAAACACCCCTTCACTCACGGTGCCAATATTTTTATCATCTTTGTTAACTCGACACAATTTAACCACAGAACAAGTATGGGAGTTAACCCGTAACTACCGCATTCACGAACGATAATTACACCAATAACAACAGAATACCCAAGAGTCTTTGCACCACAGTCCAAAAGGGGTGTTACAGTAATGTTATACTAAAGTACAAGCATACTATACACTTTAGTATTAAAGTATAAGTGTTAGTCTAAGTATTAATGTACTTAGACTATTCTTTATACTTTTCAGTATAAGCCAAGTATACTTCACTATACTTTTCTTAAGTATATAAAATGTAGTATATAAAAAGTACACTTCAAGTATACTGCCTCAGTTTTAGTATAAAATAAGTATATTTGTAGTACACTTGAAGAAACTACTTTTTGCTAAGGGCTCTCCTAGCTTAGTTGTACTGCTCGCACCTATGCACCTACATAGTCCGCATTTAGCAAGAAACAGCCCTCGGTCAGAGAGTTAAAGTTACAAGAATTAGAATTCTTTTACATTTAGCAGACGGATTTTGTCCAAAGCGATTTACAGTAATTCAGCAGCAAGCAACATGCAAGGAGGCTCAGGACATCAGGAGCAGTCTGTGTGTTCACTAATGTCTTGGTCAGTTCATCCTGTGTGATTCACCTGCACTGTTCACCTGTTTTGTTCATCTGAGCCTGTTCCTGTGTCTCCCCGTTTCTCTTCGTGGTATGTTTCTGGGTTTGCGTTTTCCCGCTTTCTTCTGTTTTTGGTTGTACTTTGTTTCAGCTTTTTGTGTTGCCACCTTATTTAGTGTTATTTTTGCATTTCTAATTCTTTTCTGGATTTTATGTTTTTTTGGATTATTCAGTTTTTATTTTGAAGATTGCCTTTTGTTCCTTATCCTGCCTGCCTCTCGAGTGTTTTGCATTTCAGTCCTCAGTAATTCTTTTGCCACACCGTTACACAATGTATGTCTAGCTGAGGCAAATTACATTGCTTGACACAGATTTTCTTCACCTCTGCACATGATAATTTATATGAATAAAATTAAGTAGCTTGAAGGTATTGATTAATTAGGACAAAACAATAATTTACAGGTTTTATGAGGATAGTAGGTCCTGATATCCGATTTCAGATACAAACTGATTATTTAAATACCTCTAGAGCATGTAAACATTCTAAATGATTTGTCACTTGTGTTCAAATAACTCCTCATTGTGAATTTAAAAATATGTGGTAGTGACAGTTCCTCAACTACATTGAAGCTCAGAAGCATTATCATAATTGTGATGTTCCTCTTGTACACAGGGTATTTTAACTCCCATCATGCCCCTGTGTTCGCTCCCGCTGCTACCTCTACCTTCCCCTGCCTGTCCTCCTGAGCCTATTTAGGAGAGATGGCTCATTACAAAGTGTGATTTTTCCTCTTCAGAGGCACTGCCATTGCCTACCTGCTCCCAATCTGAAGATCAACAGAGTGATGAGAAGAGATTCTCCTCATCCATCCAACAGATGACAAGCCTGGACTGTGGATGGTTGAGAGCCACAATGGCAACAGCTTGAGCCCCACAACCAGAGCTCATGATGGGACTTTGGCTTCTTGTATTTCTAAAATTTTCTTTGCAAAATGCTATTTTAGAATATGATTTACTGACGTTTATTATATTTAACTTGTCAACGGGTTCAATTTCAAGGTATAAATCTGTAGTTAAAGCAGCATTACTTAATTTTCCACTTGGAGGCAGCATATAAAAAAAGCTGTAAACACAGCATTTACATATTTTTCCCTCCTAAAGTTGTTATGACAGACATGTTGCATTTAATATGTAGTTACACAGAGATTGACTCTCGTCTTAACTCGGTTTAGTCTCCTTTAATATATGTCTCTCTGGCTTCTAAATGTCTTTTCATAAGCAAGTCTCAAAGTGTGTCTGCAAGTGTTGGTAAGAGACAGGTGAGTAGAGTGTTTGCTGTAAAAGTGATAAACCTCATAGTGATGAACCTAGAGTAGAGTTGAAGCTGATTGTTGCATGTCCACCTCACAACTTTACTGTCATGGTTAGCTCTCAATTCTCTCCGTAGTAATGACACATTACATAGTAAAGTTGACCTTACTTGACCTACAAGCATGTTTGTTTGTGACATCAGAAATAGTTTGGAAACCAATCATGGTCCAGTATTCAGCATACACACGTGTGATGTGTAAACTTGACGCCTCCAGTGCACAAACAATGCACTAAAAACAGATTTTACAATGGAGTAGGAGACATCTTGTGTCCCGTAGTTGAACTCTGAAGATGAAAGATAACTACATATTCATAGACTCAAAACTATTACTCAAATATTGTATTTTAAAACATATTAAAAGATGTCTGGAGGGCTTGTAAACCAATTTACCCTCTACTTAGAACAACCCTGGCTAATATAGCCTTCATTTCTTCTCTTTACAGATGCAGGTAACAGATACAAGGCAGATGCAAGCAGAAAGGCCCTTAACACCAGAGATTTATCCCACCAAACAAATCTCACAGCAAATACCTTTCTGTGTTAAGTCTCCAGTATTTTTTCCCAAGATCAAAGGTTTCCCCAGTCAACCAAATTTGTGGAGTTGCCCTTTAAAGTGTTTCAGACCTTCAAGTACCACAGAGCAAACATGGGGACAATGTACATTATGAATTGATACAATAGGCTTAGTGCTTTGGTTTGCTTCAAAGTGTTATTATGAAGTAAATATTGATTACACAATGTAATGCTATAGAGTAATGACACCATTGGCATTCATATTGGTTCTCTACAAACTCTGCTGTCACTATGCCATTCTGTCTGACACAACATATGAAGTCTCCTGGCAAACTGGCAGCTGACTGGATAATCAGTCATGCTGGCAGCCTGGCACCATTTGTATCTGTTGTCATGTCTCCATTCAAGACTAATTGAATGAGAGTCGTGTTTTGTTTGTTTTGTTGGTAGTTGTTGCCCTGTGATTTGGCCCCTGGGTACACAGACCAATTCTGACACAAAGATGAATCAGTTTCAGGACACTTAAAAATACATCTGTCATCTGAAGCAGGTTGAGGATCTCCAAAGACATCAGGCAATGTTCGAGTCAGAGCAGGCCATCCAATTCCAGTGAGGGGAAGATTTCTTTGCTGATTGAAATGTTACTTTTGGTTTGTGGCGTGCGCAAATACTTTGTCTGTTACATGCTAGAAAGAAAGCATCCTGTATATTATCAGACATGTGCTGTACTCTAAGCTTCTCCATAATTACCTGTATTTGTGTAGCTTTTAGATAGCCTCATTCAGGGGAAAAAAGTGTATCGTTTATAAAAAGAAAGGTAATTTGTTGGTCGGTCTCTGGAGAGGAGCCCGCACTTGATCATTTTCAGGGGAAATAGACTCACTGCCTGTTACTGTTCCTCATTTCACTGTGCACCTGGAGGCTGCTTTAGTGGGCCAAATAAACTGACCGGGTCTGAAGACCTCCTATTCAGTTTTAACCTCTCTAATGGCACCCCCACACACACTTCAGACACACACACAGCCACAGTCCCAACTGACCCTGGACTGTTTCCCCACACAGGGCTCATTACATTTACTTTTGAGGGACGGTGGCACAGTGAAGGAATATGGTTTCTTCATTGTCAGCAGCCACTTCCTGCATAGCTAATGGCTATTATATTTCTTCTTGCTCAAGCCTGTCCAGGTTTCCCTGGAAATATGAATGCTCATACCCCTGGGAGTTCCTTTTTACACCTCTCTCTCTCTCTCTCTCTCTCCGCCTCTTCAGTCTTGTCTCTAACACAGCGACACCCCGACCACATCACCGCTCTGTAAATAGGACTTAATTTGTTTGAGTTTGTCAAATTGTTAGCCCCACTTGGATGCTGTGAACATCTCCAGGTGTTTTTTTTTTTTTTAACATTTTTCACATGGTGCAATGGGAGCAACTGGCGTCCTGCTACATTTCCAAGTTAATTGGTTGATTTTATGAATTTATCATTGTTTTGCTCCACTTACAACTGATGGTACTTGTGGCTCTGTGCCTGCTGCTTTCAGTATCAAAGCCTCTTAAGCCAGGAAGCATGCTCAAAGTGAACTCAAAGCATGGCACAGATGTCTGAACCCCTACAGAAAGTGCAGACGCTCGCTCTGTGTTTGGCTCCATCTGGACACGGAGCAGCATGAGCAGGCGGCAGAAAACAAGACGAGCTGAAGTGGAGAGTAAGCGGAGTGTCTCGTGGCCGGGTTCAAATGGGAGTAATGAGAGAGCAACTTTGAAGTGCAAAGAGAGCACAGAGCATAGAGGAAAAGACCTTTGCATTTGGAGGCCAGCTCTAAGTGGGTCATACAGTTTGCCTTTGTTAACAGATGCTGTTTGTTTTAGTCTTTGTCTCACTCTTCCTTGGAAAACAAACACTGGCAACCACTGTGCCCTTTCTCCTACTGCGCTGCTCAGACTTCATCATGGCTGAGCAACTTTATGTTAATCACAATGTTACAAACACGCTCTATTTTTTTTTTTTTTTTTTCATCTCCGCAGGCTGTTGTGGGTAAAGATTACTTTCCAAAACTTCATTTCTATTTACTCATTAGGGTTCAATTCCTGCTGGAGGTGGATGGGATCCAGCCTGAAGTCTACAAACAACATTGTTGCATCCTTTCCTCTGTCTTTCATACATCCTGACTGTGCCATTCAGACCAATATTTATTTATTTATTTATTTATTTTTTTCCCTTTCATTTTGGTTTGTTTTATTTATTCCACAGAAATGGAATTCCCTCTGGTAGGGGCATAGGGTCAGCAGGCTGCATTGCCACTGCAGCGGGTAGAAAAAAAATGCAATTATCTTGCAAAATAAGTTACATAAGCAGGTTTTGTTCATTTATATTTTACCCTAACTGGACACAGTAACAAAAGAGGCATATCACTGACAATCGTTTAGCGTGATCGCTCCAGTATCACCGAACATGGCGTGGGACTGTACTGATGGGTGCTGATCGATTTAATTTAGACTTACAGCCTCTGTGTACCGTGGGGTGGGAACAGGTGCTGTGATCCACAGATCAGTCAGTCATTGTGGATTTGGAAAATGGCCTCTGATCTGAACTCAGTTCCTCAGAACTCTCTAGTCTTCACACCTTGGTGCAAGGACGGCTGAGAGACCTAGTTTTTAGCTACTATTGGTCAGAGTGACAGAACCCCACTGACCAGGTGTTCAAAACTCAAGCTTTCTTTTGTTCCCTCTCCCATCTCAGCTCTCCTCTCTCACTGGACCTTGCCCCCCAGTTCTTCTGGGGTCAACAGCTGCTTGGAGCTGCCAGCTGCACTACCAGCAGGCCCACAGAACTTCTCCCCACAGCAGCGGCGCAAGGTCCTACTAGTACCCCAGCTCAGTTAGCACCTGCAGCTGTGATACAAAGCTTGCTAGCTAACTCCACAATCAGAGGAACGTGACGCAAGTTGGAAAGAGCTGCTAACTTGGCAAGGCACAACAGAAGCAACCAGTTTCTGCTGATGTGTCATCGGATATTGCCCAGCTAGCACAACACTGTTCAACTGAATTCAAGGGTGGTGCTTCTGAGGCTATCTAATATAAATTAGACCTTATTATTTATCATAATCAATAATTATCCCTGATATACACGTGTTATTATTGGTAGCCACATTCAACTCCAATTAACCCTACACAGGCAATCGGTAATAAGACAACTGTGTGGCTCGGTGTTCCATTGAGTCTCAACTGGGCTAAACACCTCTGTGTGCTTAAGAGACCTACTCTCTTAAAGTGACAGTAACATAAGATGACCCTCCTAATGGAAACCTTACAATTAAATAAATAAATACAAATAAAATAAAATAAAATAAAATACTGCCTTGAAGTTTCTTATCTCTTTGTCAACTTCAGTTGGAGCAAGAGTAGTGTTCTTTGTCTTTTGACACACACTCAGCAGAGTGCTCTTAATCTCAAGCATCCAAGCGACCGCCTGAAGATGAATCCATGAAGAGAAGAACTGCATTAACTCCAGTACTGCATCCCCTTGATCTTCAGCTGCAGTAGTGCCAACCAGATCTGAGTCTTCATCAGGCACCTTCACTTGGTGGAACATTGCTTCCACATCGGCCATGACTGCCACATCCATCCTCATGGCTGAGATCTGTACTGGGTACCCTCATAGCATAGCCCTTTTCGATAATCCCATCCATGAATGCTGAATACTCTGCATGGAATTTCGGATTCTTTACAAACTTTCGCCTTCAGTCCAGAGCATGTTGTTTAGCTACTTTTCGATTGTTGGGCATCTTCAGGTCTTTGTTGAAAACAAGATAATCGTAATAAAACAATCATTCTGCCACACACCGTGTCTTTTGTGGTAAATGCAGCAAACCCTTCCATCTCTGCCTGTGCACTCGGCCCCTCACCCGCCTGAAAATTTTCGCTTTCAGCCATGCTGGTGCATATTGCCAGTGGGTGTTTGGAAAACACGTGCAGAAGAAGACGGTCAAAGATGGCAGAAAGGCAGCCTTAGGTCGCGAAGAGAGGTAAAGTGAATTCTGTGGTGTGGAAACACTTCGGTTTCGAGGAGTCTGACTTGGAACAAACAAAGATATTGTGCAAGATATGTCACGTGACCATGTCTGCACCTAAAGGGAACACGACCAATTTGTTTAACCACTGAAAGTCCACACACAGAGTAATACATGACCAAGCAGTGAAGGAACAAAAAAGCTCAAAAAATGTAAACCTCCTCAACTCCTGCCACACCACACAGTTCTCAATTTAGGACACACTTTACAAGGCCACCGCATATCCACTCAGCTCCTGCAGGCATAAAGAAATAATGGATGACATCACATACATGATTGCCAAAGACATGTGCCCTATCAACACCATTAGCGACCCGGGGTTCAAGAAACTGATGGACAAGCAGTATGTGTTAGCATCACGTCACCATTTCAGCAGAATTGCACTGCCTTCCCTTTAAGACGAATCTTGCAGAAAAGTTGCGAGAGAAGTGTCACCAGCATTATATTTTGCCACCACAGCGGACCTATGGTCGAGCCGCACCATGGAGAACGCTTCATTACATCAACGCGGACTTCACCATAAAGACGAATTGTCTCCAAACTGCTTTTTTCCCCGAAGACCACGCAGGGCTAAATATAGCCGAGGGCCTGGGGCAAGCGATGGCTGTATTGGACTTGAACGAAGAGAAACTCTTCTGTATCACAACAGACAATCCCTCATATATGAAGCTGGCAGCTGAACTCAATGGCTGGATGAGGCTGCAGTGCTTCAGGCACAGACTCCACTTGGCCGTTGTTGAGTAGTAGGTTTCCTTCTCCTGATTGTGTGATGCAATTTATTAATAACAAACCATGTAGAATGTATCATGTGTGGGTCAATCAAAGAAGGACTGTCATCAGAGATGAAGACTGTCATGGTAATTATAATTATAATAATGATGATAATAATAACAATATTATGGTACTAGTAATAACAGTAAATACAATGTGAATACCCATAAACATTTAATCAGATTAAACATCCTCAATGTCTCCTATTTCCAGGGAAAGGCCCCTGAGAGAGCAGTGACTCCTGCTGATGACACTGATGCCGCCGCCGCTGCTGGTGGTGGTGGTGCATGAAAGAAGAAGAAAGCCCTGGGCAGCTTCTTCAAAGTCCTACCTCCAGGCAGGGACACTGGACACTGAGTAGGACCCACTGGAGAGGTTGAAGGTATCCCAGAAGTTCTACCCACAGCTCTCCAACCTGGCAAGGAAATATCTTTGCATTCCAGCCACAAGTGCCTCGTCAGAGGGTTTTCAGTGCAAGTGGTCATGTCGTCTCCTGCCTGCGCTCATCCCTGAAACCAGACCAAGTGAACAGACTGGTGTTCCTGGCTAAAAACCTTTAGGAGGTTGCAGGTGGCAGATTGCAGGGAGCCTGGGTCAGGGAGTATGGGACTGGGTGGCAACTACTTTGGTTTTTAAAAAAAGGTTTAAAAAGAAGTTTTGGCAGCTGATTTTTTCTTGTCAGTGTGTGTCAGTCAAAAGGGTGTGCCTCTATCTCAAAATATAGTTTCAACATGTTAACTGTTACATCATTGATATACTGATTATTACGACAGTGTTTTTTGCACTAGGTAAGGTTGCTGCAATAAGTGCATTACACTGTAGTTGGAGTCGGGGTTTTTTATGGCAAAGAGGAGCAATTCTGTTTCAGTGTATAGTGCTTTAAGTCTGGGACAGTGTTTATTTTGTATTTTTACCTATTTTTTTATTCATTTTATTAATCTGTTTTTCTCTGATTTATTTGCATTTTTCTTTTTTTTTCAGTTCACTCATTGTGTTAAAAGAAATACCAGTTAAAAGTTCAATAAATGCTTTTTCCCAAATCAATGAATAATCATCTTTAATAATCATGATTGCAGTATCAATTAAAAATAGTCATGACTGTGATTTTTGCCATGATCAAGCCATACTGCCGACACCACATTTTTAACCTGTTTATTTCTTTCATTTAAACTGAACAACTGTGAAAAGTTAATCCCTTATTTTTGGATTATTTGTTTTGTTTACTTTAATTTACTATTGTTTTGATGTATTGTTTTGTTTAGGAAACTCTGTTTAGCCTATGTTGTGAACTGTTCCTTGCTTTAAGTTGTATATTTTGTTGTACATTTTGGGTTAACAGTTTCCATTGTAACTTCCTTTTTTTCCCCCTTATCCTTCTCAGTGGCTGCAGGATGGTGGTGGTGCTGGTGACGTGGGTGGTCCCTTTTTATTATTTTTGTATGAATTGTGATTTTGTAAGAATATCTATATATACTGTAAATAAAGTATTTCTTTTTTTAAACTGGAAACCAAGTGTCTTGCCTGACGAGTGGAACAAACCTGTGATTCTATAATGACTGGTAAATAATTATTTGGGTGAAATTCCCAAGGTGGGTCACATTGAGAGCCTTCGCTGTGCCACATTAGCATTTCAGCAACACCTTGCAATGTGTCCGGCACCTGTGGCTGTGGCTGGGCTGTTGCAGCACCTGTTCTTTGGACAATGGGTTGAATATCTTTACCTTGTGCTGCTTGCCTATGTGTGTGTGTGTGAGGAGGGCTTTAAAACTACATAAGAGCTCATACTATCATGACTAGATGCTCTGGGTGAGATAAACAACCCGTCAAACTCATCCAAGATCTTAATTTTAGCATCAGATGCTGCTAAAGCAGATTGAATCTCTAAATTCTCATTTTCTCTTTTTAGCTGAGCTTCCCGCTCCTCCAAATGATGTTTCCCTTTTCAGAGTGGTTGCCTTGGCTAACAACAAAGCTCCCTCTAGTTCAGCCTTCAGATGAATTAAGGAAGCAGAGGATGGTGCATGAGAAGAATGCCCAGAAGCCGCCTTGGAACCCTGCTTTAATGATGGGAAGGATGTGCCAGATATGCTATCAGATGGCTGAACCACTTCATTGTATACTGTAGCTTCTTCAGTGGGTAGCTGAGCTTCTTTAATCCAAGCCTCAACCTTTTCTGTAAAAACCTGTAAAACCATCAGCCTAAGGTTCAAACTAGATGATAGCTTATTAAACGCCACCATTTTGGTTTGAATTACTGTCAAGTAGCCATCACCACTTTCATCCATTGCTTGATGTATCTGTTTCATTTCACCCATTAGCTTAGCCAGCTTGGCCTTTCCTGTGCTAACGGCATATTGTAGCCTTTCCTCCATAGCCTTAGCTGAGACCTTCCCTGCCCTAGCATCCACAACTGTAGCCAAATCCTCATCTCTGTGCTCCATGCCTTATGTGCAAAACTACACACTATTTGATGTGAAATGATTTAAGTCTGATAATTATTGTCCTCATAGATAACTGACACTGTCTGTATGTGTCCTTGACTGTTGGTGTTGCGGCTAGGCTTTTAACTAGCACATGACTCAACACACCTTCTTTGAAAAGTTGAGAGTTTAACTTTACTCACGACTATTATATCCTGTACTAGGTGTAATTCCTCTTTCCTTGTGGTTAGGAATCCTCTGTTTGTCCATTCATCCGAGTGGAGCAAAGCTGTCTTACAATGTGGGAGCTGAGGCTCCTCAATAGTGTCCACTTGACCCATGTACATTCACTTGAGTAGGAAAAAACTTCCACAGGACTCCAATGTAAAATGATAAAACAAAATGTATTCCAAGGTGTTGCGGTGTCTTATTACAGGAGTGATCAAAATGAAGCTTTCATAATCAGAAAAAAAGTACTACAGTAAGAAAACTGTGTGGCTCAGTCCTCAATTGAGCCTCAACTGCACTACAGAAACCTTAAACTTTACAGAAACCTTAAAATTATGTTTTCCTATGTAAAACATAATTTTGTACATCAATATGATTTGAATCAAACAAATTTAGCTGACCTTTTACATATTTATAATTAGCTTATTATTCAATTAACAAAATTATTTACTTTCAGTCACATGAACTTTTAAACAAAATATACAAACTGAACTCATTTATTTATCTGAAACATATCAAACACAATTTGGCTCGCACACTAAGATTTGAGCATGTAGCAGTCACACTTTTTTAACGGTGGAGAAAGAGTTTATAAGAATTTGTGATGGACAGCCAGTCATGACTCATTCTGTGCTTAAGGCTGCAGGTTATACAAGCCTAGAAAAGTACGCTCATTTTAAAAAGTGGTGGGGAACATGTAAATGACACCTGTGTCCCCTGGTAATAATACTGCTGTGTGAATAGGCCACAGAACCACCATTTTAGACAGATGACCATAGATTCCACATCATTTCTCTATTTCTGTAAAAATAAGTTCTTCTCCAGGCCAAGCCAAAAAGTAATTCTCTTAAAAGCTGCATTTTAATATTATTTGTCCAATTATGTACAAATCTGCATTTTTGGTTTCAAATATCAAATATTATATTATATTGCTATCCTTGGGCTGTGCTGCCAGCATGGCTAAAAATCTGACAGAATACACTTCACAACATGTCTGACCTTCAGTGCATGAACTCCTAATATTTCACCCATTTTTGCCCATAGGGATAAAGATTGTTCGTCTTAAAACCCATGTCTCTTTACAAGTGTCATGCTCCATCTTACAGATATGCCTTTTTTTCTTGAGAACCCTTTAATCCACAGCCCACATTAATTTGACAGTTGCCCCGGCAGTATTTAGATCGACAGAGAGCCCTGTGATTTCTGTTTTTAATATCATCAAAGATGCATCTTGCCGTTGCTGTCTCTGCCTACTCTGTGCATCTCTCGCCTCAGTCTACCAATCTCTCCCCACTCTGTCTCTCTCCTACCAGAATCCAACCTGTCTGCTATGATGACCATTAAGGCTGGGCCAACGGTGCCGGTGGGCCTGCTGCTTCCCTGCTTGCGTCCCCACCACACCGCAGCGAGCTCGCTGGCCTGGAGCCGCTAACAAGCTGTGCATTCAGACAGTTGATGCTACAAATGGAGCTGCGCAGTGGACCAACTCCGGAGATGAACAACTGAAGCGCTGCTGAATCCTTTTGGCAAGGGAGGGAGCAAGACCTCCTAAAGCTAAGACTGGGGTTGACATGCATTTACGTAAGGCATAGAAACAATTCTCAGTGTGAGATTAAATGGCAATTCATTTCATCTCACATGTATATTGCACTATAATACGCTAATGAATCATGCTTTGCTAAGATAATTGGAATTGCTCACAAACAATTCAGGTCATAATAAACTAGACTAAATCTATAATATCATTGACAGTGAGGCAGGAAGTATCAAGACATAAATACGCACTGATTGTACCAAACACACCAGCCTCACTACCAGGACCTCTGTGGAAATATGACACTTTATCTTAACCTGATTTTTAATCCTGTTTCATGCCTCAGTCTTGAACTGAGCATGTGTCAGGTGTCATTTTATTTAACTGGAGTGCAGTCAAATAGTGGTGGAAAGCAACTAAGCACATCTTATTAAGGGCTACAATTAGATAGTTAATATCTCCATTATACTGTTGCTTATACTCTACACTTCAATAATTATCTACAATCTACAATAACTTTTTATGATTTCAGTTTTTTTTTTTTTCGTGTTTCCTTTTTTCTCAGTCCAGCTGTCAGTATTTCACTGTTTGAAAGTGATGTTCAGGGATTTGTTTTTGATTGAGAAGAAATTAAGAAATAAGAGCTTATGAAAGAGGATTTATCTAACGATTTGATTGCATTTATTTCACTGAATATCAATAGTTATGATACAAATTTGAACAGGTAGGATTCATTTGCCAAGTAAATATCATTAAATCAGCATTTCAGTTAAATTTTGGAATTTTGTTTCATTTTTTTTGCTCATTATTCATTATCATTTGTATTTCCTGCCCCAGAGTAGCCTATTCAATATACAAACCAAACAGAATGTATTCATTTTGATTTAGTTTGTATGTCTATTTTTGTGTATTATTAGTATTAAACCAAACTAGTACAATGCTTTTTCCACCTTCACTATAATCATGGCCACTTCTCAATGTTCCCTACTTAATAATGAGAAGCTAGTCAATGTAACCAAACAGATGAGAATCATTACAAGTACACACCTGGTATTAATGTGGCTGGTAAAAATAGCATGAATGAGGATGGAGGATGGGAGAGAAGACAAGGGAGGCAATGGAGAATAAGAAAAACTGTGATAAAAGGAGGAAGGGAGGAGGATGGGGGGGCAGAAGAAGGACGGAGGTAAAGGTAGGACAGTAAAGAGGGAGGGGAGATGAAGCAAGAGAAGGAGAGAGAAAAACATTTGTCTGAAGAGCTGACACCAGCAGTGTTGGTGGCAGCTGCACACCAAAGAAACTGCCTCTTTATTTCACTCTCCTGCTGTCTTTCTTTCACCTCAGATTATTCTTGACTGGTTTTCCAACCTCATATTGTCTCACTACATGTCCAAAAAAAAAATCAAACACACACACACACACACACACACACACACACACACACACACACACACACACACACACACACACACACACAATTAAACCACACATAACCTTCCAGTTGAGAGGGAGCAGAGCCTGGCAAGCTCACGGGGGAACAAACAGCATGCTGCGTTCTTAGACTGGGCTCCCTGATGGCCCAGTCCTATCAGCCTCTATAATCAATGGAGGCGTCAGGGCAAGCACAGCCTCAGCTCTCAGGAGGAAATGAACAGACTTCAGGCACCCACCAAGTCGGCAATAAAGAAATACAAATGACCTGTTAATTGCTAAGGCTTTGATGCCGCAGAAAAGATCAAGTTAAAGAATTCGATAAAGCCTTCGAAAATGAACTCTTTTTTTTTCCCCTTTCTCTGTTCTTTACTAAATGGGGCTCCTCAGCGAAGAGGCTTTGCATCTGACACAGCAGTGCAATATGCATCCAGGCTCATATGAGACCTGTGCAGACTGAGTCAGGTATTTCACAGAATGGGTTGTATAGCCTGTATTCTTTTTTTTTTTATTTTTTTTTTTTTTGTCGATTTAGCATTTCATAATAGAGAAAAAAAACTGTGAAACTTTTTTTTTTTTTTTTTCTGGCTGTGAATATTACATTAGTGCTGAGAGACATGAGCACAGTGAGCATTTTGATGGACATCACCCTGTTATGATATGCCACGTATAAGTGTGCGTGGTGCAGGACAGGGCAGCACCGGGGGAGCTACCAAGCATATTTTAAGGTTATAAATGTGCTGAATAGCCAACTGTGCGGGGAGAGGAGGACTGAAAAAGCCTTACCTTGCCATGACAACATCCATGCACTCAGATCGTTAGAATACCAATAAAACAGGTTAGCTGTGATGCTGGGGGAATAGGGAGCGGGTTCTGTAGATTTGTCTCCCCGTCTGGGCGTAATGATTTCTCCCAGTGATAGAGGGTAACCTTGAGTCCTCCAGGGCCTAGCTCCATAGAATGAAGAGGACATGTCTCAGGTAAAATGAGCCCTTTTCTTCCTGCACCGCGGTTATTGTCCTGTGTGCCTGACTTTGATGGTATCTGTCAGGACGCACATTTTACTCTGAGTAGTGAACTATATATGAATATTGAGATTGATTTCTCGTCGCTGGTTGTGTAGATGAATATGTGCATGAGCGTCATTGTGTGTGCGGGCGTGTGTTGCAAGGCTGTAGGACTTTGGAATAAAACAAATTAAAAACAAAATAATGTGCTGTTATGTCTGTTTATGGAAACCACAGATAACAAATGTTTTTCCAACTTTAAAGCTCAGTTCGCCACAGAATCAAAACTATGTTTTTCCTCTCACCTGTAGATCTATTTATCCATCCAGGTTGTTTTGGTGAGTGTTGGAGGTATCGACTAGGTGTTCACCTCCTCTCAAACATAATGGATCTGATCTAATGGATCCATCTACAACTAAATGGCACTCAGCTTGTGGTGCTCAAAGCACACCAAATAAATACATTAAAAAAATCTAAACACGAAACAAAACACACACAAAAAAAACATTAGAAAAACTCAACCAGAAATCATGACGTGGTTACTCCGAATGATCCTGAATGAGAATGACACCTGATCTGAGCAGTTTGATGGAGGAATTAGATTATTTCCATATCATTGCCAGAATAAAGCATGCATCTACTAATGGACAAGAGGGTAGCCAACTAAGCTAGCTCAAGCTTCATCCCAGCCGAGAAAGACACAATTAATTTTTACAATCCTGGGCTGTCACCATGGATTTATTAAAGGAACCTAATTAATTCCTATGAGAGCTTCTCCGTGGTGCATAAAGCCAAAAAAGTTCAACTTCCTTGGTTTAAATTTAACTGGATTTGCCACATAGCATACATTTTGTGTGGCCCAGAAGGCATACAATGAGAGACTTCCGCCGGTCAAGCTGGTGTTTTCAGACTGGTGGCTTTATAGGCAATTATATCTGCTGTAATATGAACAGGCTCAAATAACACATTCCTGAGTACTTGGTTTATTTTTCATTTCATTCCTTTATAACTGCAGATGAGAGGATGCATCACTCTACAGACTTAAAATTGATTAATCCACTATATTTGATTTCTTCTTCAGTAATGTTTTCAGTATTTTACTGACAATCTTTCTGTGCCTTGTTTTGTTTACTTGCCTGTATTCTGTACACTATGTAGAACTTTCAAATAAAATAAGACAGGGGCAGCTGCGACTCAGGGGTAGGGCCAGCGTCTTATTATTGAAAGGTCCTTGGTTAGATTCCCCTGCATGTGAAAGTGTCCTTGGGCAATATACTGAACCCAAAACTGTTCCTGCTGTGCTTGTCAGCACCTTGCATGGCTGCAACAGCCATCAGTGTATGAATGTATGAATTACTGCAAGTCGCTTTGGACAAAAGCATCTGATAAATGCCCAAAAATGTAAATGTGAAATTGTACTAAAAATGATAAATCTGGAGGGACACAACTTCTTGATTAAGCTGTATTTAATAACAAGCCTTGCACCCATAAAACAGATAGACTTATATAAAGGCCCCCCTATAAACTGTATCAAATAGGAGATTCTCCTGATGGGAGCCATAAATGGGAAGTTGTCACTGGTGCCTTGTTGTGGTTGAGTGGTTGAGCGAGAGGACTGCATAGACTGCAGTGACAGCAGAGCAATGAAGAGGAAAGGCAGTTTAATCAGGAGAGACTAGTTAATAGAATAAAGAAAATGTTTATTACAGCAGATGATATGGGATAATGAGCAGCAACAAGAAAAATCCCCATGGAGTCAAGACACTGGTGGTGGTGGTGGCTGATAAGTCTTCTGAGACACATAGGCTGAAGAAACGATAAAGCTGGTGGATCTGCAAAGACAGAGCAGTGATTGGGAGGTGGAGGCTGTGTAGAAAACAGTAGCATGAATAAACTGAAGTCACGGAGGTAACTGTACTACACAAACTGAGCAATGAACATGACAATAATGAGTGAGCATGTGTGAAAGGCGTAAATGAAAGCATGGGAAATAAACTAAAGACTTGGCTTGCAAAAGAACAGTCTTCCTGTCTGAACTTTCCCTGGATGTTCATTTGATCAGGAAAAGCTGGTGAATGAAGTAAAGAAATGTGATGTGTGATAAATTACAGAGATGATATGTGATAATGAGTCTTGTCAGAAACTCTTCGGTGCTTGGAATACCCTCGGAGGACATTTTGTGATCAAAGGGCATCTGTCTGCTCACCTGGGCAGTAGCAAGGATAATCCCCCAAAGTAAGATGTGCGAAGCCCCCAAAACCCCCAAAGATAATGCTTACATACAAAGTAGGGATTAAATGGCCACAATTAAACAAAGATGGCATGGCATGAATAAATAGCACTGATCTGGACAGCAACATTTTTTGGTCAAATTGAAAATATCATGAGCAGTGCAAGTGGCTGCAGAATTTGCAACATGTACATGATAGCTGGAATGGCTGGGGGGAAGGAATTACATACACTGATAAGATTCAGCTTTAGCAGTAAAGGCTCCTCTGTGATTTTCTACATGCATTTTATAAGTTTGATTCTCAGCAATGGCTAGAGACAGTAATACTGTGCTTGCAACAAATAAGCTTTAGCCAGCAATAGCCAGAGGACTGCAAAGGCCTTCTTTCAGTGTGTAGACTTTTGTCAGCAATGGCAAAAAACATTTAACCTGACAAATTGACAATACCATGAGTGAGCTATGTGTTTGCATATGCCATGGATGACAGAATTTAAATTTAAAATTTAAAAACATTATATTGCACTGCATTATTACATACATTGACATGATTTAGTTTAGGCAATAATACATATACTTACTAATTTTAAACCTTCATTCATAGGTCAACTGAATTACTGACTCAGCAATGGCTAGAGAACAATAATGCTGAGCATGAAATGACTAGATTTAGCCAGCAATGGCCAGAAAAACAGTAATAATGTGTTTTCAATAAATAGGCTTTAGCCAACAATGGCCAGGAAACATCTTGTGCTTGAAATGTTTTAATATTGTATAGCCAGACCTATCATCATAGCACTTAGATAATAATCAAGAATATTTTCAGTGAGTACTACACTATTGATCATAAGCCATTGATGGATACAGCCTTGTCATTGGTGACTGACATATTATCTATGTTTTTATCAATCAATTTCCTGGATACTTAGCCAGCAATTTTAATGTCCACACTTTGGCCAGTAACGGTTGATGGTGAGCAATGACCTGAATAGCAAACACGTTTGAGCTTATTTGGCAAAACTAGTTTACATAAATTGCAATCATCAAAATTAACTTACCACCCACTTTAAACGGAGGATAGAAGTGCCTTGCATGGATTTTCTAGCATGTTGCTAGAAATTTCTTAAAAACAGCAGTGACCTGAATAGCAAATGTTTGAGCTTAGTCAGCATGGCTAGAGAAACAGGAAATGCATACATTACAGTGATTAGGCAGAAACAAAAGAAAAAGGAACAAAATAAGTATAGTAACATAAACAGGTTCAGAGACTTTGAAACTACAATGAACAAAACCATTTCAAACTGTAACTTGCAAATTTCTGAAACCCAATGAAAAACAGGCTCAATAGGTATCAGACAGACAGAAAACAGTAAAGTTAACACAGCACAAACATCTACTGATGAAATAAAACCACTGAGTGTGAGATTGCAGTGGGTGAAATAAAGACCCCCTCAATTGCATTTCTTTGCCCCCTCAGTTCAAGCTCTATATATCGATAGAGAAATACCCCACCAACAAAATGATTTTTTCTGAGATACAAACTATTTAACAGTTCACTCTGGTAACTTAAGTAATAGAACTTACATACAGTAAGTGACATACGGATGTCACTAAAACTTATTTATGTAAAATAACTTCAAAATCAATCGATTTACTCTTGTATGGGACGGGAACCCCCGATCTTTGGAAGAAAAGCCCACCCTCCCGCTGACTCAGACTTTTCTCTCTTTTCATGTTGCTGCACTTAAAGAAGCAATGCAGCAGGGTTTACTACAGCATGCTACACGTCCTTTCTGTTGGACTGTTGGATAGCATTTGTGTGAAATAACAGAGAAAAAGAACTGCTGAGCCGAGTGCGTCGTTTGAGTTCATATCATTTCTACTTGCGTGTCTGTTGGTGTGTGTAGGAGGTGTATGTGTACACATCTCCAGTAAGTGTTTTTAAGATGAGTATGCATTTCACACACACAAGCTCTAGTTTGGCCATTCGACATCTTTTCCTTCTCTGCCTGCATACATTCAATTTCAGTGATGTAGTGTGTTACTTTGCTGCGCGCATGCACACACCTACACTCACACCTCCCTTTGTTTCATTTGCCAGACAGCACCATGATAAACACTACCTTTGTTAATAACCCTCACAGGAGCCATGCAGGGAATTTAAGTCGGCACTCAACTGTAACAAAATTATTGTTTAAGCTGCTACAATACTTTGAAGCATTAATCTTCCTCGTGCTATTGATTTTGTTGTTTTGAGCTCTTACACCATTTCTGAGGGACGGTGTAGTGGCAAACCTCCACTTCTATCAGTGATTATATTGAGGGCTTTGAAAAAGATGGTTAAAATGCACCATCTATCACAAATTGAATGAAGAGACAAAAAGTTGTTTTCCTCACGTCATCAGTCATCGGTTAACCTCTACATAAAAAAAAATAAAATAAATAAAAATAGTAATGTATTTAGAGGATACAATCATATGTGTTAATAGGAAAAATATCAAGCACCTTTTCATCCAAATGGATATATCACATATCACATTTTCAGATGAAAGCGTTAACATGCATTTAAATGAATTGTGGCTCAATTTTGGCAGTGCAGGGAGAAGGTATGCAGTGGAGCGGAGATAAGAGCGTTTGCAGCACAGGCGATTGGAGGAGACGTTCATACACTTGCAGGCTGCTGAGGGAAAGAGGACCAGATAAGGACTATAGCTCTTAGTGCCTCTAAGGCTCAAATCATCTGCCTCAGACTCGTTGGATCTCAACAGTTTTGCCTTCAAGTGTATTAGATATATGCAACTGCCTGACATTCAGAGAGACTCTTTCCCTTTTGGATTTCTGTGACAATTTGTATTTAATGGATGGAGTTTCTGCAGGCAAACAGATGGAAGAAATACAGAGCCAGGTTCTTCCCAGCAGGTGTATGTTGGCGACCCGGTCCCTACACCCTTACACTGAACCTGTATGTCCAAGGAAACGTGATAGCTTGTTAAAAAGGCAGCCCTTTTCAAGGAATATATAGTGCCTTTTATATCATGTAATGGCTATAACAAAGCTTCCATTGTTCAGTAACAGCATGAATAAGATCATTGTAAAACGCTTTATTATGTGTTTTATCTTTCATATTTAATGATGCAATATGGCATATGATGTTTTTTTGTATGTTTTACCATTTAGATGGACCAAAGCAATAATCTAATCTAATCTAATCTGCAGGAAATAAGGTAAAAATGTTTAGAATTAGAAGTTGTTTTTCAAAAAAAATTGTGATTCAGTGGATTTTGGCTTCATTCATCTGTTGAAACAGCAAATTATTTCAATCCTTTCAATCTTCAAAGCATAATAATCTTTGAAGATTTTCTACAAAAAAGTTGTATCAGCCACAGAACAGCTCCGTTTTGCTACCATCATGTTCCTGGCCCTCCTGGAAGCACAGTCGTGTCATGATACCCCCAAGTGAAGCTTTCATACACAGAAAGAATATACTGTATTTATTCCAACGAGATAGAAATTATCAGATTAATCCTTTACATTGTTGTAAGGTGCTTTTATCTTATTTACTGAATGGATTATCAAAGGTTTATACCACCCCTCTATATGAAAACTGATTCAGATCAGGTTGGATCGGATCACACAGTCATAGTCTGAGTATGCAGTTGTGTTATTTCCTGTTTTATTTTGAAATTCTACCCCCATGTGTCATGTTTTGACTTTAATTTCCTCCCTTTGTTTGATTTCCTGCCCTTTTTCTGTATTCACCTGTTCCCTATACTTAGTTGGACTTTCTCTTTTCTCAGTTTGAACTTTGATTAGCTTTTGTGTTTCAGCTTTGTATTTTTCCAGATCTTGGGTTTATAGCTTTTTTATTGTTAATAAAAGCTTGCTTTTTTTTCTTCTTGCAATTGAGATGGATACATGAGTCATTCTTTATTCAGATCAGGCTATTATTCTGATTGTTGGCAGAATATTAAGGTCCATGCAGTTCCATAGTTGAAGTACTTGAAGTAAGTAACTGAATTGTTGTGCATTTACACACATTGTGAGTGCAGATGGCAAACATTAAATGTCCAATTTGTAAGAAAGTTGATTTTTGAACATCATTCTCAACTTACATACTGACATTTTACTGTGTTTAAGACGACATTCCCCAAACAAAAAGTGCTGTGTTGTGTTTTAATCCTAAAACATACTGGGAAACTCCAAAACTGCTCAGTGCTCCATGCATTTATTGTTAGTGAAACAGCAGATGAATGTGGATTTCATCACCATGACCTTTTTGTTGGGTCTCCCTCATGCCCCCCATCAAACACCACCCTCCCTCTAGCTCCGGTACCAGGTCTGATGATGGTTTTGAGCAGAAATTAATTATGTTATTTCCATGATTTAACTCAGCCTTTTTGTGCCAGCAATAATTCTTATGAACGGAGCTGCCCTGTGGCCATATGAAATAACTTCAGTACAATATGAAGTGGGCCAGTAATATACAACATATAACCAAAATGTCAGCCATTATTTCAAAATTATGTCTGACACTTTTTTTTTTTTTTTTTTCCCATGCAGATGGCTGTTGGACAATGTTCTGCCTCAGGATCCTCTCAAGGACATACTTTCTCTTCTTTTCTAAAAGCGCTCAATCCCCCTCGCTGCGCAAGGAAATTGTTTCAATTAGCATTATAGAGATTTCTTTCATTTGCTTTTGGCTAGTTAGTTTATCATTTGCTGTGAAGACGAAGAGGGCAACACAAACAGGACTCATTATTGTCGCTGGTGTTTTGTGCTCTTAACTATCCTCTCCTTCTTCCATGTACTATTTGTCTGTTTGCTGCCATCTCCCTCAAGATTGAATGCTTTGCATTAAAAACTGGGCCACCCTGGCAGGCTGACAAATGAAGGCAATAGCATGTTTGGAGACACCTCGTTCAACAGTTATTGAAGTTGATAACTTATAATTTGCATATAGATAAGGCATTCTTACCTAGACTAAATCTTTAGCATATAAAGTAGAATTTAGTTGTTTTCTTATTTTTCCTCAAGCTGAATTGCGCTGACAAAAGCTGGCATACTATTTAAGAGTGGATTGTTTCAAATGTTTGGGTGGTGCATGGAATTTAGCGGAGGCAAGAATGTCAGTGTACCACTCGGAGGATGTAATTACAAACGACAAATATTCATTAGGCCTAAAGATGATGCAAAAGATGAACATTTTGGAAAGAGGATATTTACTGTGCAGTTACCCAGTCAGGCTGAATTCAACCTCGAAATACTACTGTTCCAGGATGAATCATGCATGAATCATCTAATAAAGCAATAAGCACTCATAGAGGAAGAAGTCGTTCACATGCTGAAAGGAACTCAGTGAACATCCAAATTTTTGCTGCCTTTCTGTGCTTTGTGTCCTTATTTCAGTTGCAGCCAGTCCTATATTTAGCTAAATGCATGGTTGTGTTTGACACCGTTACTGCTCATTTGGCTTTTGCACAGTTCCTCTTGAAACAGGAATTGCCCTCGAAACAGAAAAAAAAAAAAAGAATCTCAGTGACGGTTAGTAGGGATAAGGAGCTCATCAAACACTGCAGGGATAAGCCTAGTTAATACCCTGTGAACTAAACATCACACTGTTAATGCAGATTGCCATTTTACTGGCTTCCAGGGATGAGAAAATTGCCACCCAAGTGAAACTGTCAAAAAAAATGAAACGGCATGGAGCTGGATCTATTCAGAAATATAGCCTGTGCTAAAATGCTGGCCTAGGTTTCCTGTACAGTATTTTTCTTTCTTACTTTCCTAGAAAAATAGCACATTTCACACAAAACACTAATGCTATTATGATTATACTGGAAAATCAAATTACAGTATATCCATGACTGTTAAATCACATTAAAAAAGGTCATTTTCATTATAACAGCAGTACACTCAGTATGAATTGCACAGTCACATTTTGCTCGCGAAAATTATCAATAATTATTCACATCACACAGGATTTTGAGATTTGACCAGAAAGTTGAATGACTTAGATATTGAAAGATATGCTGATAATGATATCTGTCTTTATGTAAAGTACAACCCAAACATCTATAATGCATGAGCCAGTGAAAGCAGCTTGGATTCAGAGAGGGGACTGTGTATTATTTGAATGAGTATGCGATTGACGACAAAATTGCATCGGAAAGTATGAAATGACCCTCTCTTACAGCAAGATAGATGAAAGTCTCCAGCAGTCTAAATATCTTTTAAGGTTTTGAAGTATTCAAAGTAAGCAGTTTGTGCTGTGTCCGTACACCATGAAAAAAATAAAAAAATAAATATTACAATGTTCTGTCATCAGGATGTAATCATCCAATATTAACCTTTTTTGTAACCCATTTCTGTTTGATACTGCCCTTTAGTGGTGTATTTGACAGGAGAGACAAGCATGGTGGTTTGTTGTCCTCTCTTTTTACACTAAATTAAGATACTCATTTCTGAACATAACTCGACTGTTAACATTTTTATTCAACAGTCTCTAATATATTAGCATGAATTACATTAAAAGAGCAGCACAACACTGACAGTTGATCCCTTTAAAGCTGATATGCTGAACAATATTGAGCAATATCGATTCCATTTCCATTCCAGGGGTTTTTGCTGGAGACAATCCCAGCTGTCTCTGGGTGAGGACACCCTGGACAAGTCGCCAGCTCATCGCAGGGCAGAGGCCACCATGCAAGGTGCCAGCCACACATCGGGAGCAATTTGGGGTTTGGTATCTTGCTCAAGGACACTTTGACATGCAGCTCAGCTCAGCCTGGAGCTGAGATTTGAGCCAGCAACTTTCCAAGCACTAGCCGACCTGCTCTACCCGCTGAGCTACAGACACCCCACAATATTGAGTCCGGCCAGCTTACTAAAAAAAAAAAAAAAAACAGTCCAGTATACACTCTACTACATATTTTGCTGATTTTAAGGTTCATGCTTTTATTTTGAGCTGCTGCTAAAATAGGTTTACACACTCTTGTGCTCAAAATACTTCCCCCACTGTATGAGATGCCATCTATCAGCTTCTGTCACTTTAAGGCCCCGCCTTGTGAATATATATATATATATATATATATATATATATATATATATATATATATATATATATATATATATATATATATATATATATATATATATATATATATAAATTTGACATCCATAAGTGTAGAACAATGTGTTTTCACTGTAATCTATGCTGTTTTTAATCAGGGCAAACAGGCATAACTAAACCAACCATGCTAACTAAACCAAGATTACACATAAATCATCACACATAAAACATATTCATTCAGAGGGAGAAACCAAGTTTAAATGTAAGGACTAAGGACACATTGTTGCTTTGTCCTTTCAAAATGTCAGACAGAAAAGTAAAAGTAAACATTTCTGCAGTCTGTTAGGGCGAGCTTTCTCTGACTTAACTGTCAGGATTGTTTACAGCACAAACCCTCTACATCTTGTCTGTGATTTAAGCTTCAGAATCACGCACTGCAGCCAGGGCTGGAAATGTACTTGGATCAGCAGCTTAAATGGCCACAAGAACTGAAGGTTACCACCCACTCCGAGTTTCCTCCTGCTGAACAATTTTCTTTAAATACCGATGAGTCATTCTCGAAAGCAGATAAACTGATAATAAGTAATGACATATATATTCAGATATCTAAATGATAATCTAATAAATCTAAATCATGTATGTTATTTCACATTCCACGTTTCATTTCAAGTATATGTACATTTCAATACAAAACCATTGTAAATAAAAGAGAGACTATTAGAGAGTATTAGAAATAGCTCTCATATTTTCCAAGTTGCTCTACTGACTGTGGCTACACAGTATTTATTTATTAAAAAAAAAAAAAAAAAAAAATAGACATTCAGCACAAAGCACCTACCTCTGGACAAGCAATACAATGCATGCTTAAACACTGGACAAAGCAGATGCTCCTTGTTTAGACTGGTGTGCTCTCAGTGAAATTGATCAGTGCACATGGTATAACCTACAGTATGCACTGCACTTTTGGACAGGGTGGGTGATTCAGAGAACACTGGTTTATAACAGTCATGATGGGCCTCTATTCTTATATCAAACTACAGAAGCGACCCTAACTGCTTTTGGACTTGACAGTTTTGTGTTGACATGGTTTTAGAAAACAGACCTGGATTAAATGGGATTAGGTTCAAACACAGTTACTCAGATCTGTAAACAAATAGTAAAACATAGAATATCTCCAAGATGTTAATACAACTTAGTATAGCTTGATTTGCAATGGATAGGTAACTGTGAAATTGCAAACAGCATATGTTTAGGATTAATTGTGTTCTTTTCTTTTTTTAATAACGTGTTGAAATGGATGCAACGATTCAATATTGTTGCTAGTATTTTCCAGCTGCGATCCAATTATTGACATGCAAGATTTGGTAGGAAAACGTGACAGGTCAGTGTGTGAAAGACAGTCCGATACAATCCAGGGTCATACACAGGTGTCTTTTCAGCAGAAATACTTACCAAGACTTTGGGTTTGTTTGGGTTGGTAAGTAACGTTAAAAGAATGTTTGTTACGCTTGTAGGAAATCTAGTACCTGTGGCTGTGGCATGCCTCTGCTAAGTCCATCTGTTTGATTTGGATTGATTAAAAAGTTTGGATGGCCTACCTGCTTGCCCACTGCCCATGCACTCATCACATTTGCCCAGAAATGTTCACCTGTAGCACCAGCAAAGACCTTTACAACAGCAGGTGCTGGTGCCGTACCACCTTCGTCAAAAGTGGCTGCTAGAATCAACAAAAACTTAAAGTTCTTCCTAGTCACTTTAAGCAAATGAACCAATCACCCAAGAATGGTTTACATTTCACAACACTACCATCTAAGCTTGACTAAAGCCATGTTTCTTGTTTACGGTCAATGCACCGCCCCTGAGCCTGTTGTTCAGCAGCTTTCTCAGTAGCACTAAAATCCTGAGCCAAAGAACAAAAGAAGTGCAGAGCAACAGCAGAGACAGACTGTCATTCAGCAACAGCATATGTTTCTCCTCTCAAATGATGCTGCAGCATTAAGGATGCTGCAACATGGCAGAAAAGGAGGGGGGACTTTTATCCAGCTGATTTTGCACGAGCTGCAGTGCACACCTTTGACCACCAGGTAGAACATGTGAGCAGTCCAGGCTACAGTGAATTAGAACAGGTGCGACGTGTTGATGTAATTGAATACGGAAATATGTCGAATTATGTCATGTTCTTTGACGCGGAAGGTGTAAGCAGTACAACCGCCATGCTCGAGCACTTGAAGCAGAAACATCCCGGGGTGATTTCTCAAAATGGCGGGGGGGCAAGACGGTGTGGGAGTCTCACCATGTCTTACCATGGTCTGTGTGTGTGATCAGTTTGCCAAAAGATGAAGCTACTATGTTGTTATGCTACTGTCATGCTGGTCCGACTAGCTATTGTACGTCCTCGTTTACCAATTAAAAATAACAGTAAACAACCAAGATGAGGCAGATCTGCTACATGAAAAATAACATATCCTGCTGATTGGGGGATTTAGAAATGTGTATACGCAACTTTATATGCCGTGTACCTACACCACTGGTTAAAGTTATATCACAAGTTAATCTGGCTGTATTGCTGCACGCTGCTACAGCTAATTAACAGTGATCTCCACACTGGCTTCGGGCTGAGTGTAAGCACATACTTCAGACTATATGTATCACTCATTGGCTAATGCAAGTACAAACAGTAACTTAACGTTACACATCTTTAGTTTATTCGACTTAGTTAACAGAAGAGTTGTTAAAGTTAAATATTAGCTGAAGTAGTCATATTAACACAACATTACACTCCACTTCCTGCAAGAGTCATCCAGCTGAAATACCGACAGCACCACTCTGCCATTGCTGGTCACATTGTGGTCAATCAGGGCATTAAGTAAAATCCTGTTTTTACTGCCACAGGTGTCACTGTTGTAACACAGCATTTGAATGGAGAAAGGTCTGAATTGCAGTGGTAACCGGATATGATAGTCCAGATGCCATTCTCCGTAGCTACGTCTTCCAGTTTTCTGGGTGGTTTGCTTATCAGATGTCTGAACCATCTTAACTGGCTCCTTCAGTGTGAAAAAGCACAAACTCTGAGCACCTGCTGGATTTCCAAACTCCTTCACTGTTCTGAGGAGTGAGCGCAGACACCATGCAAAAGTAAACTCATTCTGGTTATCTTTATCCAATATCTCATTCAGGCCAAAGATACTTAAAGATGCAATGTTTAACAATTGGCCACCTGTCTAAGGTCACCCTCACCCACAAATATGGGTCAGCACATCTCCGTGTGGATTGGGTTGGACGCCTGGAGAGCGTTGCAATTTTCAAGGCGTCACATGCAAAAGAAAAATCATTGTTCGTGACACATCTACAAAAATATGCCTGCATTTCAAAATGATAAGCATTATATTTCCTATGAGCTTATTCATGCATGCTCGCGACCTCCCAGAACTGCCACTCCCCATGCTAGCTTACTTTCATTTTAAAAAATTGCATCAGATCTGCCAACAGTCAGAAAATGGATCCTGAAGAGTTGAAAAAAAGCAAGCAGAGGAGATTTTAAAGTAGTTTACAATACCTCAACGAAACTCAAGTCCGATGTGTTCCTTCAGGTGCGGGTAGGCTCGGGCCGGATATGGTTTTAAGTATGGCCGGTATGGGTTTGCAAAATAAGGACTGCTGCACAATAAACTCTTTGCTCTAGCTATCTAAGGATGTAGCTTCTAGCTGCCATTGGCTGTTTAGCTCAATTAGCTGTGCAGCTAATGACCCTATTGGCTGACTGAGTTTGCCCAGAGCAAGAGTTGAGAGCACATGGAAAGCAAACTAATAAGATGTAATAAACCATAATTTGTATTAAATTCGACAAAACCTAGAAATACTATTTTCTTTTTTTTAGAAAAATTAAAAAAAAACATTGTTATCCTAACTAATAAGACTAATAACATTTTATGAGTAATGAAGTTCAATATAATTTCAATTTAGACAAAAACTAGAATAATATATAGTAATAGCCTCATTATTAACCACCTAAGCTGTATTTAGAAATTGCATATAATGCATTATTTGACTTACTATACTTAAACATTACTATATCAAATTATTCTCTAATTAAAAAAAAAAAAACAAACAAAAAAATATGACAGGCCCACATACAAGGCGTCAGGGGTCCAGGGCGATGTTGGCAACCCATCTGTCTCATCTTGAAACACTGACCAAGAGGTCTAACGCATGCGAGTAATGTGTCAGGGTTTTAGTGAACCAGTGGCTTCCCTCTGTGCACTGGCTCAGTGCATCATTGCTTTGGTGTAGGCTCAACATCGCATGATTACCTGCTGATTTGCGTTTTCATATGGACGGATTATTTTTAAATACTGTTGGTGTGGATGGGATTTTTGTGGATGGAATAAGATGTGCTTTTAAAGCCATGTACTTCTGGACTAGGCCTTACAAACAGTTTTACAGGATCATGTGATAAGAAATCAAATGGCATGCCTGCGATGGCTTGATTAGACAACACGGGCTGTAATTTGACAAATGTAGTGCTATATGAATAATCGTTTGGCAAAGAACAAAACTCAGCGGATGATGCATTGATTTGGGCTTTATTTCTTTGTTTTCTATTTCTTGCTAGTTATTTAAACGCAACAACATTTCTTTGTTTTCTAATGAAATTGCACATTACTTATAGGTCTTTTTAGATGTAACACTTCTTGTGGATTATTATGTTTTACTAGTTTAATTATCTCAGATCTGTTCTTATTTACTGTTTAATGAAGACCATACTATTTCTACTATTGCCTTATTTGGTACAAGCTATGGCTGATTACATGTTATTAGATTACGTAGAGTATAACAGTCACGTTTACCATTTACTGTCTAATAAAGACCACATTATTTATAGTTTTTGTCTCATTTGAGAAGTATAGCTAATGACATGTGACCATGACTTCATGGTGTACATTCTCATATATATTGGTTCAATATACACCAAGGACCACAACATTAAAACCATCGACTGGTGATGAGACTAACATTGATCATCTTATCTCAATGCAATGTTCTGCTTGGAAACCTTGGTTGCTGGCATTCATGTGAATGCCACTTGACATGAACCACCCATCCAAACACTGTTGTGGACCAAGAACACCCCCCTCATCACAACAACACTACCCAATGGCAGTGGCCCCCCAGCAGGGCAATGTGCCCTGACACACCACACTCACTGCTCAGGGACAGCTTGAGGAACACAATAAAGGGCCCAAGGTGTTGTTGGCCTCCAAATTCTCCAGATCCCAATCTGATAGAACATCTGTAAGATGTGCTGGAGGAGCAGGTCTGGAGGCCACAACCCCCAACATACAGGACCCAGAGGATCCACTATAAAACACCCTGGTGCCAGACAGCACAGGACAGTCTTGAGGTCTTAAATCCATGTCTTGGAAGATCAGCGCTCTTCTGGTTGCACAAGGGGAACCTTCACAATATTATGCAGGTGGTCATAATGTTATGCCTGATCGGTGTATGTTCCTTTTTTAATTCCCCTTTTACTTTCCCTACCTGTGAATACTGTAAATCTTTCTACGTCTAACTCCTTTTTCTCACTGTGCGTATGCTTTCAGAATATACTGGATAAATTAACGATTGGTTTATCGCTTGATGATGGTTCTTTGGGTTCCTCACAACACATTTGAAGCTTTCCTGAGCCATGATAATTGGGTTCAATATAACGCTTTTCAATATGTGTCTTCAAGAAAGGACAACACTGTCCCTGTACTGCTGCATCCGACAGAAACTATTTCCATGTGACAGTAGAGTCTAAAAGACCACGCTTAGAGCACTGGGCTCAATTGGACTGACCTGAAATGTATTTCCCATCTGAGTTGCTGACTGGCTGCTTGCTGTGTGTCCCCAAACTATAGGGGATAAGGAGAACTCTCACTCCAAAGCTAGTGTGGTATAATGAGGCAACCCGGGACTGCTGGTCTTATTTCACAGCTAGCCTCTGAAAGGTTAGCCCGGCCCAATTAATTCTGCTAGTTAAAAAGGTCAGGGCCCTGTGTTAAAGGGCTTGGGAAAAGCTATACAAGGGCCTTTCACTGCCACCTCATTACTTAGGCTTCATCATGCTTCATTATAAAGTCATAGACATTGTTTAAACATGATTGGAGGGAGCCAAGCAGGGCGCCCAGACTTTGGCCAAAAGCTAAGACAAACTAAGATTTAGTCATAGTTGTGGTAGAGCTTTCTTTCTTGATAGGGCAAAGGTCCTGTGGTAAGTTGAGCCTGATCCTGAGTTCAAAAGCAGAAATGTCCTACCAGAGGGAGATCATTATCCGTGAAAGTATGGCCATATGGCAAAATTGAACATAGTGAGAAAAGTGTAATGGTACTGCCGCATACGACTGTCATGGTCAGATTCATCGAAGCAAGATCTTTCTAGTTTTCCCCAATGTCCTATTTGTGTTTGACGCGTAGTGTATGAGGAATCAAAAGTCCAATCAGCTCTGTTACACTTTTGGCTCAACAGACAGACACGAAAAATACGTCACACTTCAGTACGGGCGAATTTTAGAGTTTCAGCAGGGATCGGGAGCCCTCATACATAAGCCTGTGTATTTTAAGTAATTTGCATGTGATTGCCGTTGTGTGATTCATTTTTGCATGAAGACAATCTGTTAATCCAATACAACCATTGCTCCTTGCTTTGTTGAACGGGGGAAGCATTAATATCAGATTTATACCCTGGGGCTGATATGATTCTCTAACTTATTATCAGCTGTTTTCAGCTCCGTAAAGTCTAAACTTAACCCTAGCCCTAAACATTACATAAGGGCTAAACCTCAGTGGTAGTCAAGCAATAACCCAGAATTAACCTGGAGAGAAAAGCTTTTTCCTAATTTTGCCATCATTGCGAGTACTTCAGGTCCTCAAATAGACCCTAGCCCAATGGCACACATTCTCACACTTATGATGTATGATATGAGATGCTTTAGGCACCAGGAGACATGGGAAAGACTCAGATCAAAGTCCAGAACCTGAGATAATTAAGACTGATCCTTCAACTGCCTGTGAAAATGAATCCATCACTTTTTCCACCCTGCTGTGCACACTCACAGAGCTTTGTCATCAAAGACCATATTAAAATATGTAATGTGAGGAGAAATTGAAACGAAACTTGTGCAAACTGGTTGATACATTGTTCCAAATCAGAATAAATTTACATCTCCAAAAAGTAATATACTGCTCCAGCACATTTTAGATAACACAGTAAGAAATTATTCAGAATCATTCTGCACCCAGTATAGTATGGATATATGAATGGAGTTCTTCTTAGGTGTAAATGTGTGTGTGTGTTTGTGTGTGTGTGTGTGTGTATATATATATATATATATATATATATATATATATATATATATATATATATATATATATATATATATATATATATATATATATATATATATACCTAAGAAAGAAATATAAACTACTGTGTCACACTAAAGTGCCCAGCAGCAAATGGCTGAGTTAACCAGATTAAAGGCAGATGGGAGGTACAATCCAAAACACTTAATTACACAAGCTGTCTGACGAAGGTGAGTCGGAAGGGGCAATGCCAAGTGCTGTGTGCTGCTTGACAGCTACCGGCTTATCACGATAATTAGCAAGCACCGCTTAAGGACACAGACAGTGGAGTGAAGACTGTACAATATAAGACCAATGAGATGCTGGAGGAAGCAAAAGCTCTTTCTGCAAGAAACAAAACAGGAGTTTGAATTCCTGTTACTGACAGTGCAGATTGTGTGTAAAGCACCAAAGTTTCTCTCATTAAAGCTCCACATTCTGAATCTATGAATGCCGCAATCACTGATTTTGGATAGTGTGATTTTATCACAGTAGTTCCCTGTCACAGATCGGCTGGGGAGTGGTCGCACAGAAAATGTGTTGAGAATGAGGGTTGAAAATAAAAGATTGACATTAATTATCATCCTTCTCCTCTCCAAAAAGCTATGATAATACAGATGTTTCGATCTGTAATAAGATGCTTGAATTATTAATAGGGAGACAATATCACAGAGGAAATGGTGACTATACTGCTATTGTTAACTTCAATCCTCCCTTGTTTGTGTCAACAATGACTAGCAAGCAGTGTCTAAACATTTTTACACAGGCATCCACTGTGCACATTTCTCCCAGACAAAACACAAGTACTGATGGCAGCTTTGGCTGTTGATTTCCAATGAATTAAACAGGAAATTGTCTTTGATCAAACTGTGATGGTAAATTATATTATTTCATAAACTGTCATATTTTTTTAAGTTAGCATCCAGGATGAACAAGTGAAAAGTGATGTTGCTGAGGATATTTTCCCAGAGATTCAGTATAAAATTTTAAAGTAGGCTACTACAGTGAAATGAAGCCACTGTTTATTTTGAAAGTCTGGTTCAACTAAAGTGCCCGAGAGAATGCAGTTTGAAGACATTACAGCCGTATTAGTTATAATTTGAGCATTTTGCCCCCCCACCACTTGCAACACAACTGTTGTGAATACAAATCCAAGGTTTCAGTATCTCTTTGTCAGATGTAATATAATATTATGTGCACGTGACAATTTTATGTTTCGAAAACTAATGCCTTTGTATAAACATAAATGATCAAGCATTTTTACCATGCGGCAGTCAAAGTTGGCGCAAGTGTTTCAAAACAGTATGAGCATGCCAAGCTAACCTAGCTTCAACCAGAAACAGTAAAATATGGTTATAACATCCTACTTCTGTTGAAATGGGGACTTTTCTTATGACCAGAAGCTAACTAGTTGACAACTTTGCTAACTCAGTCAAACATCAAGCAAGTAGGGATGGGCAGATTGATCCCAAAATATTGACACTACCAATACTCCATGCTTTTTGACTGTCAGTTATTAGGTCAATTGGCTCAATGCAAAGTAATACATTTTGGTTTCTTCTACATTTTGCCCACATCTTTTGGATTTCATCAATGATCAGAGCTGTCTAATAACGTTCCACTGATTTGAACACATGTAAGGCTTCTCTTCGCTTCTCCTCTGCTGTGCTGGTGTCCTGTTCGTGTGAACAACGTGCATGCTGCTCTCCCCGTTGCGCACCCTGAACACTGATTTAATCCCACATCCCTTCCACGTTGCATCATGATATCTATATAGCATTCTTCATTCAGACATTCAAATAATCATTAAGCACATTAAAACTTTATATGTAAATGAAGTTGTCAATGACACTGGCAAAACAAAAAGAAGAAAAATGATATACCTCACATTTGAAACACGAAAATGGCTGAATCTAATAACCTTTTTGCCTAACTGTGAAAGATATAGGATTCCAATATTTTGGCTACATATAGTCTATCATAGGCTGTTTTTCTATGATGTATTTTTTTTTTTATAATAATGGTCTTGTTTTTTCATAATGTTTAATTTTACATTTTTATAATTTAGAGTATTGGTATTGTGACACACTATCAACCACATGCTAATTTGGATTGGATTGGACTTTAGGACATCATCAAGTATATAAACGCCAACCTCCTGAAAGGCACTAATAATGTTAATTGTTAAGTTAATTGAAAGTTTGCTAACTGGAAGGGACAGAAGAGGACTGAAGTGTCACCTATGATGACATCACATATCACCTAACAATTCAAGCCTCCTTTAACGAAAGGATGATGCTCTGTTCAAGTCAGTAGTTACTCTTCACCTCTGGATGCCAGCTGGGATACACTTTTGCTGGATGAAGTTCAAACACAGATTTCCTGCTTTCTTCCCTCTGAGACTCAATGTTCTTCACTTTGTAGAGGCGCCGTCTGTTTTGAGGTTTGTCCATTCAGAGTTCTACTATGTTGCTGAGCATAGATCAATAATGATCTACCTGGTCCAAACCCCCTACATCTCTTTTTTTCTTTGTTTAGTGTCATGGCCAGGGAAGCGGGTTGTGTTTAGTTGTCTTGTGTCAATGTTGTCTTATGGTTTCATTTCAGGTAACTTGCTCCTTCCCCTTGTGTTTTTCCCGCCAGTCTGATTGTCTTCCCTGCCCTGATTGTTTCCACCTGGTTCACATTACCGTGTATATGTGGACCACGTTTCCCTTTGTCTGTTGCCAGTTGGTCTTGTCTTGTGTGCCAGAGAACCAGCTCCGTGCCATCATCTCGTCAAAGAATAGTCAGTAGCCCTTTTTATACAGCGTCTCCACTCTCCGGAGCGGTGATTCGCCAGTTCTCCGCCAATGGTGATTCACACAGAGCGAAGCATCTCCTCTGTAATGCCACATAATTCACACATAAAGCCACCGCTGCGGCTCCTAAAGAAGCGTGATGGTACACGTCATGTTGGTGATGTTGGGTTTCCCTGGTGTCCCCCATCAATCTAAACTGACAGTTTACAATCATATGGATGCTGTTGTAATGTGTAGTGATTGAGATCCTGACCCACCAAACATCCTGGAAACAATGTTACGTTTTTCGCGCTACATTACATAATTACATTATCGTCATCAGTAAACTGTCTGTCTGACTCCCTCACTCGCAGGGACGGAGGCTGTTTTCTGGGGGAAAGTAACCTGAAGTCTCGGTCGGGAGGGCTGACAGTCGCAGTGATTCATTTTCACCGCAAACACTCAGCTAGTTAAAGTTTTTTGCTGGTGCAGATGCTGTTTTTCAGGCAGAAATGTGACAAAGAGTTGGTAGAACAGGCGGGAGGACAGACAGGAGGATGGACACTTCTCCACGTACAGCTGTGGTATTTGTTTTCCTCATATAAGTTGCCAACAACAGTTACAGTTACTATATTACTTTTGTTTGGTCCTGTAACTTTGCTTTGTGAGACATTTATCTGTATTAAGCTGAGAGAAGGACCTGTATAGTTATCGGAAAGTCAGCCCGACACACCCCTGCTCTGCTCAGCCCTGATACTACATCCAGAGGCGGATCAGAGCCGGAGCGAAATTTCACCCCTCTCCACGTCTGAAACTTTCACGCAGAGAAAGGTGCAGGGAATTGGTGCAGGATCCCCGCATGCAAACGGCAGTGTGAATGGAGTTTGTTCCATGCCCGTCTTGTCAGATTTTTTGCACTTTTCTTTGATACTTTGTCAAGTATTCATTTATTAGCTGAAGTAGCGTCTTTTCTCCTTGTGAGTGATTTTCAGTTGCACTTTAATAATAAAAGGTGTGTTTATCACTTTGTCTCCTGAGTCGTACGTTTGGGTTCAAGTCCTAGTTCAGTTGTGACAGTTTGTCTCATAGTCATATTTAAGCCAGTGTTTTGTGTTTTTGTCAATAGTTGAACTATGTACTATATAATAACAAAAAGTCTGCAGCCTTCTATTTAGCAAAGCTGTCACCAACAGAAAACACTTTAATTTTTCTCTACTTAGCTTCCTTCCTCAAGGTCCTCTTGGGGCTCTTTACCCGTCATGATGTCTGTAGGCGATGCTGAGCTGGGTTCTGGTGATGCCACATGCTAAAGGGGCAATGCTGCAAAACTTAGACTTAAAAATTCACTGACCAATATGGACAAATACCCATATCGTTGTGCATGTGTAACTATTTAATTGTAGTTCAACCTTTTTTTGTTTTACCAACGAATAAACACAAGTAGGTAATAGTGTGTTATGTTTAACCACTGGTGCAAGTGGTAGTGTTCAGGCTACAGCAGTTGCTTGTGCTTCTCTATCTGCTGCAGATACATGTTTTTGCTTGTACAGTAATAATAATGCTGATCTAATCTATAACTGTACACAGAAGCCTTCAACCACATCCAGCATACCACCTACCTTCAGCAAAATGCAGCCCACAGTTGATTTCTGTTAATTGTACTGTGGTCATTGTCCTAATAACATAAAATTGTTAAAATATTCAGAGAATGTAAGGAAATTGCTGTACCATGGACATGGCTGAAATCCTAATCTCGTCCAGGGCATTAAACCTATTACAAGGCTTATTAACATTAAAATGATTTTGAAGTGGTTATTTTATGGTAAATAAGTTACATAATGTTGCTGAAAGCCAAGTTTACCTTAAACATTACTTCAGTAATTTGTGTTCAACTAACTGAAACATGTAACATTGGGTGATGGCAGATCACTTTTCCCAGTAACATGGTTTCATTCATTTGTGGTTCAAAGGGTATGATTTACACAGTTTTTGAATATGTGTAGGTCACTCTTTGACTTATTACTCCACTGAAATGCTGTCTATGTGTTTCCATTTGCCACTGGTTGCACTTGTCTACCAGTTGTGAACAGATGAACAAAAACTGTAGTATTTACTTTGTTTTACTGGTATTTAGTCAATAATTATGATTAGGAAGATAGCAAAAATTACACTTGTTAGTGTAATTAGTCAGTGTCACTGCAACAACTCAGATTTACAGTGGAGTCCCCAGTGATCAGGCTTGGTAAAATCCCTTTGAAAGTATTTAAAAGACTATATTTAACTGCACATTTAGTAGTTGAAACATGGAAATTTAAATACTGAAAAAAAAGTTTTTAAGGATTTAAAGTTCCCTCTCTCTTTCATTCTTTGTACAACTGCTTCAGTCCGTGGACATATGTATAACCTAGTACAACACTATGAATACCTTCAAGGAAGGTTCAGCCCAAAGCGTTTGCTGCTATCCCCCTTTGAACAGTTACTATGTATTGCTGCCTCTATGATGGCATGCTTATGCTCGCAGGGCTTCCCCACAACAACCAAGCTGCTGCAGGAGAGTGGTGAGCTGTGTTCTCTTTTCAGTAGAAATCCGTCTAAGCTAGTAGATGTTTGATGCCTTGAACCATGTGCTGGGACCCTGTTTGTACTGTTGCTGAAGTTTGGTGCTGATTTGAGCATTATTTGTGACTATGAGTGGCTTTTTGATGGCGGTGGAGGCATAGACTGGAGTGTTGTTATTGTTATTGTGCAGTCTTTTCTGAGGTTGCTAAAACCACATAAGCTAGTGGTTGGAAAACTTGATCTCTCGATGGGAGTATCCCTTTAAGACAGGTGACTGGGAAGAGCCTAGCAGATTCCCCTTCTGTAAGTTTATGATTGTGAAGTTTGTGTCAGCATCTGTCCAAAACACTTAAAAGTGTTGAGATGTAACAATAAAATTTGTCAGTGGAGTAGGTGCTGCAATTCATTGTAAAGGTCTTTAAAAGCTTTTCGACAGCACAGTTGCATTAATATTGATGCTTGCATATGAATAACAAATGCAGGTTTCACTGACGGATGTCACTTTATGCTCACAGTGTATTTTCCAAACTTGGACACAAAGCTTATCAAATTGTTCTTCTTCTTCTATGGTAAGTTACTGTGACATATTTGTACACATGTATTTACAGTATGTACACAAATCATTCTTTGCTATTTTCCACTTCAGTGAATACACACACACAGGCCTGTCGTAAGTACTACAGTGAACCAAATGCTTTTCCTTTTTCTTGAAGGGGGTGGGGGCTTTTAAATGAATTGGCTTGTGAAAAAAAAAATGGATGATGAGAAATTGAAAAATGGAAATTCCCGCTACTTGGCTCCAGCTGCTTCCTCAGCCCAGCAGCAATTGCCACTTTAATTTCATTCTTAGTCTTAGCCCCCCTAGTCAAAAGAGCTGTTAGCATTTAAACAAGATCTACACTCACCAGGAACATAGTCGGGGGGGGGGCAGCTTTGATAAACAAACAAACAAACAGTCAGAGGAACTGTTGAAAGGCAGGCCTTGTTCTAGTCAAGCTTTTGCTCAGCCCTGGATTTTTACTCTTTAATTTGCATGGAATCTTTTGTAGTAAACCCAGATCCTGCTGCGTATGGAGCAGTATGTTCCAGTAGGTATGGTCACAGTGAAGCACTGACGGAACAGCAAACAGACCTCCTACTCTCCTCTGTAGTCTTTGTGCTCAGCCCCAGGCGCATAGCTATGCATTGCAGACAGTGCACCCACACTGGGGCCGGGCTGCATCAGGGCCTGTGACGTGAGTGGGCCTGCCTGACATAGAGCGGGACCCTAATGGGGATGTGACGAAGATGCTTCAAAACAGTATTGAATCACTGAATCCCAACATAACCTTTTTTTATCCACAATAACATTTGGTATATACAATATTTCAAAAGTGCATCTGGAGAGAAAAGAGGAGTTTATGTGACCACTGGGTGTTACAGTATATCAACATATAAAGCTGGTGATGGTGAAACCAGCCACTAATAGCAGAGCCAGTGGTGGAAGACACAGATCCTTTACTGAAGTATCACAATCAGTATCACAATCAAAATGCAGTTAAAGTATTAACGTTAAAGCAGTGGTTTGGCCCGTCTGACTGACATAGTATGACATAATACAATCATTAATAATGTGTGTAACCAGCATTACACTGTTCTTGCTGCTAGAGTAAAGTACCTCTAAATTACGCTTTAGTAGAGTAGTTGAATGTAGCTAAACATTCTAAACACAAACCACATTACACCTGCATTCTTAAACAGCAAATGTATTTAATGAACAATTCCAGTGGTTTTAAACTATTAATTACAAAAGGGGATGGGAATGGGAGAGCATTTTAACATTTTCATTTTATCCAGGGGGGTGACACGGCTAACTTTACAAAGATGTTAATTAAAACATGAAACAGCTTTCTTGAGGCAGACAGTGGATAGTTTGTTCATCACACTTTGAAGTGTAATTCTCAAAAAAAGAAATTGTGGTGAAGTAAAAATCCTTGAAACTCAAGACTGCCATGACATACAGTACATGTTCTTTACAAGTGCATTTAAACTTTCGACCACACCTGTATTTCATTAGCTTATCTGGTGGTCTTTACTATTTTCATGCAGAATACGGACAGGCTTCCAGCTGTGTTCCAGTCTTGTAAACCAATTTTGACAACAGGCTGGACTGATGGACTGTATTCCATTCATCATAAGCGACATCAGCTCGCCTTAAAAAGCAAAACAACAAAATCCTGATTAGGGTGAATTTGTAGACCTGTCAAAATGAGTCAGTTATAAATTTAGACCGGTCTGGTGGGATACTTGAACATTTCTCCTTTGGCAATGCTGGGCAGGAATACCAGAAAAAAAAAAAAAAAAAAAAGAAAATGTGGTCTCTTGAGCAGGGGGAGGGGAGACACAGGTCACTGACCAAACATTATATGATCACTTTTAGAATAAAGAGGTATTTAACACTTATCGTCATAAGAGAACAACACTAACAACAGCGTTAAACAAGGCAAGAGGTGTTTTTTATTATTATTATTATTTGTTGAAAAAAAATATTTATAACATATAATAATCATTGAATGATAATGGAAAGATTTCTGGGCTGCGTTGCATTCTGACTGACCCTAGAGCCGTTTCTGATCTCAGCCTTGTTATTCTGCTCTCTCAGTCATACACCCCTGCCGCAGAAGGACAATCCCAATAATATTGTCCATGGGGGGGTTTCCCTTTGTTTTTGTTTTGGTGCGACTCTTTTTTTCTCTTTTGCCCCTTCCTCTCACTCTCTCCTTGTCTTTCTCCCCTATAGACAGGAGGAAGAATCTTAGAGAGAGGTGCACCACGTCTCCCTTGCTCGCTCAAGCAGCCACTCTGAGGTGCTTTCCATTGCACAACAGCATTTCACATCAATTATTCAGATGCACTGAAATAAAGCAGTTTGCCTCTTCTATCTCTTAAGGAGGAAAGAGAGAATTGTAAATGAAAAAGAACAGAAGTGGTGGTGATTCTGTTGCTTGTGCAATTAAAAAGTATAGTCTCCTGGCTTTTTCGGAGGATCTGACATCAGACTTTTCTCTGACTTGAATTATTCCTCTTCATGTTACACTTTGTCTTTAAATTAATAATTCATTTTCTCCCTATCCATGCATCAGCTGGTGTTAAAAATGCTATCATGAGTGCTAAGAGCACTTCTTAAACTAAAAGCTATTTTATAATGATCTTAATCTGTATGGCACAATTTGATGACAGAGTCTTTTAAAGTGGGTTATCCAGTGACTTGAAGCTATATTAATTGTTTTTTAACCACCTGTCTCTAGCTAATTGCTAACTTTTCCTTGCTGCTGTTTACTGCTGGACTATTAGCATGCAGTGGGTTTGTGTAAGTTTTTTTTTTTTTTTTCTAAAAACAGCTGCTGATGGTGGCTGGGAGAGGGTCTTGGTAAAAGGGTAGTTGAAAGGTTGTAAAACAACCAAAACAATTAGTTTAATTAGGATAAAACAATCCGTAGAGAGTTGGATGACAATTATATATATATATTTCAAGAAAAAGCAAAGTCACAAGTGACACTAAAAGATCAATTTTATTTTTGCATTAGAATGTCCTCTAACCTCTAATTTACAAGAGAGGGCCAATGGCGAGGAAGGAAGCTGGTGAACAATTCTAAACATAAGGTGAAATTAAAACTAGTTTGTTTGGAAAACATTTTGCCCAAGTCATGTCAGATAGATTTTTTATTAACAATCGGTTAACGATCGTTATTCAACATTGTGTTCACCACCAGTAAAGTGCATTTTTGCCTTGCGTTATTCATGTAAGTTTGACCATGGGATCAACTGTGTTTATTGAGGTTACACATACCACCAGTACTCAGCACCAGCTCTAGTCAGCAGTTTACATTATAATACAATACAATACCCTGCCCTAACCCTAACAACTGTCAGTGGCACAGATTGCTACTATGGTCAGGCTGATTCACAGGAATGGAGATGTATTGTATTTTATCAAAGTGTTTATCCCAAAGAGAAAGGGGAGCTCTCCTCCCTTTGTTAAAGAGCACCAGATTAGAGCAGGATCAGATATGATTGCAGGTTTTTATTCTTCTAAAATGACTCTGCACCGGACTCTCTCCCCCAGAAGTGGACAGCTCATAGCAGCTGAGCAGCAGTCCAACCTTTAAAAGAAACCTTTTTTAGCAGTAATGGGAGAAATTAAGTCACTTGCTCAACATTGGCTTTTCTGATAACAAACGGTGGAGAACAATATAGGCTCCATTTAGGATTAAAAGTTAGGATATTTGCATCTGACCATCTCTTGTCTCTTGTACGTTTCCAAAATCTACAGATCTACTTGATTTTCTGAAGTGATGCACTGAAGTGTTAGGTCCAAAGTTGCATTTTTGTAATTTGTCCACTGCTTTTATTGCCATGAAATTCTTGCAGTATCACTGATGGCTGACATGTTTCTGTGATTCAGTAATTATACCACTTTGTTTAAATGACAGTGAGTAATCTGCTGAAAGCTACAGACAGTAGCTCACTTTGTTCTGTGAGCCTATAAAGACGTAGAAAAGTAAAACGGCAGTGAAACCAAACAGTTTTATACATCGAACAAATGTCAGAACTGTTCTCTAATTATTTCACTTCTTTAGACAACAGTTTGAGATGCCTCATGTAACTGTTATATAGTTTCCTAAAAAGACAAAAAAAACAAAATGCATCTGTGTAACCAGACAACTCCATAATGCAATAACTGTTTCACAGTGCCAAAAAAAGCAGACCGAAGAAAAGCCTTTGTCTTTTCATTCTTGTATCTGTAACACATGGCACTTGGATTCATGGCATCAGCTTGGAACTCACTCACAAACTCATCCCGTTTAGCAGGCTTTTCCTCAGATACGCTGCTCTGAACACATTTAAAAACTGTGAAATCCAACACACAGCACACAAGCAGATGCTATGTTTCATGAACTGACAGCAAACATCAAAGCATTCACCTGTGGCTGGGGAATGTATAGAGACACATCCTGTATATCGATATGCACAAACAATAGAAAACAGTCTTGTACTGCAATATAACAGCCATGCTTTTCAGACAGAAATCGTGCAATGGTCGTTTATTTACTGTATGAATCTGTTAAGAAATACTAGGGCAAAACCAATTGTGAACTAGACAGACTCCTCATTTGTGCCATGGCCCTGTCATCTTAGTGTCATTGTATGTCTGTTGGTGTGTTTTCTTTGTGTTTTCTTTGTGTTTTCACTTGCTTTCCCTGCTTTTCTCACCAGCCAGATTTTCCTTCCTGTTTTTCTTGATTTTCCCTCCACTCTTTCTGATAATCCCTTAATTAGCCCAGCCCTGTTACCTGCATTCTTCCCCAGTCTGTTTCCCTCCACACCTGCACTGCATCTCCCTCATTAGCCCTTCCCTCCTTCCAGTGTTTTTCCAGCCCATCAGCCCCTTCCCTGTTTCCAGCGTTTATCCGTTCATTTCCCTCACTTGTTTTTCCTTGTTAGTTTAGTGTGTGTTTAAGTCCAGTGTTTCGTTCCCATTCCTGTTGCTGAGCATCTGTTATCCTGCTCCTGTCCAGTTTCTGTTATCCTGCTGAGATGTTCCTCTGTGTTCCTGGTATTGCTGAGATCACCATTAAACCTCATCCATCACATTTCTTGCCTTCTGTCTCATGCATTTGGCCTCACCTTCGCTGCTCCATCGTAACAGTTTGTCTTATGAACTCCCTGTCTATACAAGTTGGAATGTCGTGTTTGTATAGATTGACATCTGCTGCATTTGATGACACTGAACTTGCATTTAGCAAATATGTGATCTTTTTATTTATTTTTTATTTTAACAGACAGCATGAAGGACTGGCGAGCTGGAAGAACTTCCCTAACTTTCCACTACAGCATTCAGACAAATATCCACCGCCATTTGTATAGGAGAACTAATTAGTTCAGTTATCCCACTCAGCTGTGAAATCAGCTGGTCACTCTCTGTTGGTATTTGTACTTTATAATCTGGCACTGCCATCGCTGAGAGCAAAAGAAATCATTGATAAATAGCAGCTGTGATCCTCAGATGAGGGCTTGACAATTGTGTCTATTTTTTTCTTTTTTTATTCTATGGATGGCGATATGATGTGGTTAATTTCTGTGACAAATGTACTTATTGTAAGTTGCTTTGGATAAAAGTGTCTGCTAAATGCCCTAAATGTGAATGTTAATCTAAATGTAGTATATCACTAACAATTTGATATCATGACAGAGGCCGTTTGAGTCTGTCCACGGATTGTCATTATTTCTTTAACCAAATCAGAGTCACAGTGAAGACTTCTTGTTCTTTTCTTTCTATAAGAACGATGCAAAGACTCTGCTAACCAGACGTTCTCCCTAAATGTTGTCAGTTTTCTGGAGAAAATATTGCCAACCTTCTAGTAATAGATCAAGTCGTCTCTTAGTTAGCCTGAAATAGGCCTGCATCAGTAGCTCTTGGACATGGCGATGATTACTTTTTAAACATTTTATTATTTATTATATTTATTTGTATAATCATTTTACTATTTGACAAGATTGAACACTCTCATTGTACCAATTTATACTACTAATACAACTGATGTCACACAACATTATTGGGTAAAAATGTGTATTTTAAATTAAGTCAGTCATCATGATATCATTGAGGCAAATGAAAATACTGTCACCAAACTAACCCTATATGAACCTGCCAGGACAGTGACTTTTGACTAGAGTTCAATATAGCCAGCAATAACAACCAGAAGTTAGAAGACTAAATCGGAAAAGGAACAGGCAAAACAATGGATGACTGTATAGCAGCATGACCTTCCAGTGTTCATGTGCTGTATTGTTGAGTGCTGAATGGAGCTATAGGGGACATTCATTGTATTATCATGTTACAGAGAGGACAAGGGAAAAGAAGGAAAAAAAGCATCTCTGGTGAGTGCTGAATCTATTGAGAGGTTGACCTGAATTCAAACACACAGTCACATACCCTTGGCATTAATGCTAATGTACAGTAAAGTAATGAGGCTGTCAGGGGTTATACAAGCAAATGATTGTGTAGTCAAACTCTCTCAGTGGGGAACAAACTTTCAAAGCACAACTATATGACAGTCTGGAGAAAGATAGTTGATTATAAACTGTCTTTTGCAGATTTTCAAATACCGATGCTCTGGGTTGGTGACTCAAGCGGCTGTGGCTCAAGGGTAGAGCCGGAGCCTTTTATCGGAAGGTTCGATTCCCCTGGTCTGCATGTCGAAGTGTCCTTGGGCAAGATACTGAACCCCAAAACTGCTCCTTATATGCTAGTTGGCACCTTCCATGGCAGCCACCACCATCAGTGTATGAATGTATGTATGAAATACTCTTGCTTTGGATAAAAGTGTCTGCTAAATGCCCTAAATATGAATGTAACTGTTGCTAAAATCAATTAACATTTCATTTTCCATTATTCCTAAAAGCGATCCCCTGACCCACATGGTCCAAGGTCTATTTCATTACATCAGTGCAAGCGCGTAGTGATTGCTCAAAGAAACTTCAGCAGGGGTGAGTCAAGCATGGCTGACAAAGTGGTTACATTTCAACTTCACGGACTTCCTGAGACCACACTGCCACCACACTGACCACACTGGACACTGACGCACCACATACGTAGTTATGACATGTTTCTAGACATGGTGACTAATCCATAAAAACGATCACACACAGAAAAGTGGCATGATAAAGTTCAAAGCATTGCCCTCGAGTTCCTTGCTCACCACAAACGTCCCTGAAGTATGGCTAAATAATGCATCCGGAGAGAGGGTGGTTACCTGAAATGCCCTGCTTAGATTAAGCAAAGTTGGCCGTTTGGGAGAGCAGCTGCCTACTGAGGACCCTGAGGTGTGAAGATGGATATCCTTATCCACTGATAGAGGAGCAAACCTGCCACTGGCGAGCACAGCTGTGACAGCGACAAGGCACTGACTCAGCCATTGGAGGATCCAGTGGCTGCCCGAACTGTCAGTCTCTATTTAGAATTAAAGCAGTAATCGATACAGCAACCATTCACCCTGCCCCTCATGCTTTTCCGCGGCTAAATGGAAGGCTTTAAAGTACTTCAAAACTACTGCGTTTATTAAGTTCTTGCATCCATTGTAATTAACAAATGACATTCTCAGCGATGTTGCCACTAGGCTGTTAAAATTAGTGACAAAAAAATCGCACTGTTCAGGACTAGATTTATCACCTCTGCTTCTCTTGAAGAAGAATAACTCACCAAAGCAATACAAGTAATTAGGCTGCCAGATGTGATGTGTGCAAGTAACAAACAATTAGTGGTAGTCTGATCAAGTGATAGTTGAGCAGGCAGAAATTATCAATATGCTCAATGTGCTGGGCTGGATGTTCAGAGCTAGGATATGCATCTACCTTCACTTTCATGTTCACTGATTACGTTTGATTTACAGTGCAGAAAGAGGCCCTCACAGTCTTCCCCAAATCAGCCATACAAATTGTTATAGCTATTGCATGTCTTGTTGAGAATACTGTACATGCTTAAAAGCTACAGGTGGTAGCAGCCAACTTGTGTTGTGCCTCTAAATGAGATTTTGTGTCTAGCTTGGTGATGCTACCAACAGCTGCTCAGTACATTGAATTAACTAGCTCTTGTCGTCTTCAATCAATTGGAAAATAAAACAGCGTTTTTATTCTTCATTGCAGTATTGGTCTCAACAAGCATGCAACGTGAAATCAAAGACGAGTGAATCATGTCCTTTCTAGCCTAAATTTTAGGGCATATGTTTTATAACTTGTATTATTTGATATATGTATTTGTACTGGTCAAATTAGAGCTAAGATTACTGCCAGTGTTTCCCACTTGAAGACTTTATTGTGTCATTATATTAACGGCCGCCCTGGTATATTTGATGCCCTATCTCAGCATTTTTTCCACGATAGATGTTATGCAGAGAAAAAACAGAGAGAGAGCGAGTGAAAGAGATGCTATCGGGTATTCCACCCCTTCAATAAATGCACAGATTGTGACGACATCTCTCCTATTTAATGTAGGCTTTCGTGTGCCATTGTTTCGTACAAACTTATAAATACACCTGGTTGCTGTGATGTCCTTCAGCACCACGTTGGCCAAAACGGGCGACTTTATAAAACATACTGCTGTCGAGGAAAGTCGTCAAAGGAGCAGACACATAGTGGGGGAGAGACACGGAAAGGCAAGACGGCCAGTGTAGCTGATTTTTGAGTCTCATTCTCAGGTCATCAATTACAGACTGATGTTCAATAGCCACTCGTTGCCTTTGCCTGTGAGAAACACTGTTGTTTGTGGTCAGAAAAAAACACTTGAAAATGAATCATAGTATGTTTAAAAGTATGTTTAAAATAATCTACAATTTAAGAAGTACTTTAGTCTACCAAAGCTGTAAATTAATATATAGAGACTATGTGTGAAAGATGTGTTTAAAATATGCAAAACTTGCTCCGTATCAGAGTTATACATGGTTTGCCCCATATGTTTACATATTTTCCTGTCCCCACCCTGCTGTCATCACAGACAGGGATTACATAGGATGAACAAAAACCAGAATAGCAGAAAACAGTCCCTTTTTATACTCACTCACAGATAATAGCCACTTAAGCTATTTTTGTCTTGTATTATTATTATTGGCAAAAAATGTTAGTTGTCAACAAAGTGAGAATTACTGAATCTGAGCCATGTGTCTGTAATTTCTGAAATTAGTTCAGTAGTTTTTGTTATAACCCTGCTGACAAACCAACTGGCCAAACAAACAAATAGACACAGATGAAAACATAACCCTGCCAAGCAACCAAGTTCAATTTTCACTCACCTTTTAGCTCACGGTTGGTTTCCACAAACTCCAGAGGGGAATATTTAGCTGTTAAATGCCCCAATATTTTTGTCAGCTAGTTGATCACTCTGTCTCTCTGGTGTTTGGTGTTAGCTGTTTAGCATTCAGTGGGGTTATGACAGCTCTCTGCAATAAACAGGTGTATGTTGCTTAAAATCAGATTAATAGGAGTTGAGAGTGAACTAACACAATAATCGTTTGGGCCATAAAACCAAAATGATGAGCTGAAAGATGCAAACAATCTTTGTAGAGGTGAGGGTAAGTGCAAAGCAAGATTATTCTCTATGGGTATATCACTTCAAGTGACCAATTTCACAGTATATTACACACGGTCTCTTGCTCCAGTGTCAATTTAAATATATTAATGAATGCAGCTTTAAAGTAGTGCTATGCCTCGTCCAGAAATTTGAAACGGCCCAGAGGCATACAGCATTACACATCCACTCACACTTAAACATGTAAAACAGAGCTGAAGCACACGCTGTTGCATGGCTAATGATGATTAAAGCAGATTTGTTCCATAGGACGGACGACTCAAAGATGCAGCCAAAACACTTCTGTAGTAGACTGACTCGTAGTTACTCTAAGACATGTTAAAGCAGTAGGTGCCTAGGTACAAGGCCTTTAAGCTAGTTAACCTGTCCACAGAATTTCACATGTGATATTCGTGAAAAGCTGTTTAGACCAAGCTAATGCCGACTATGAACAAAAAAAATGATCCATCAGCGTTGGGAAATAAAATGCTGCGTCACTTCCACAGAGACTCTTACGAGGTGTTTTTGATCCGTTTCCACAGTCACAATCTCTCTGCCTCCATTATGACAACATATCAAACATGATCTGAATAGAATTTGTCTCAGAGTTGTGGCTGATGTACATACAAGATGTGCCAGGCAGCCTCTGACTCTGACTGGCACTGCATGAACGGCGAGACATGAAGTCCTTCATTAATCAACATCCACAGCTAATTTGAGGCTCATTCAGGTATTCAAAGCTATTAGATGTGACAATGCTGCTATGACTTATTTTCACACAGTTGAAGTTTAATGAAGCTGGTTAGGCTTCGTGATCGTCAAGCTGATGGCTGTTGATAGGTTGCCTGGTAAAAAGGCACATAGGACATACTTTTAGAGATACCGTTGAAGTGCTGGATTATGAGCAGTCAACAGAACACCTGTTAACTGATCACAGTATGAGGTTGGGAGTCACTGTGATACAATTACTAATGTTGTTATTTTACAGAGGCCAAGAGAATTTTCATGATAGAAGATTAGTGTGGATTGAGTCATCCTTTCACCTTGCTTTTCTCGTACCACCTGATTAAAGCCTCGGAGTCACGTTATGGCTACGTCATGAATTTTTAAAAGATCAGCATAAGCAAACCCCAGCAACAGTCATAACATTAGACACAGAACACGTCACACCAATGATGTGAGAACGATCTTGAAAAAAAAGCCATAGTCTTTTGCTTCCATCACCCCTCCTGAACTTCTAAGCTTATTAGTTGCTGTACCTAATGACTCCCTGAGCAACTTAACTAATTATATTTGTACAGCAGTGGATAAAGCTCGGCCCCTATAGATGCATATGTCAATCCATGCCCTACTATCAAAGGAAAAGGTCAATTACAGTCGCGTGTCCAAGGACTCTCTATCATAGTGTGACCTTTCAGCTTCATGTGCCAGGAAACCCACAAGAGTCTCATCCAAATGTCACATTTCCTGACAATGTTTGATTCCCTAGGTTTTGGAGTGTTTACTGTGTTTTTGTCTGTATTGATTCAGTATGTGTGACCTCCTACTGATGAAATAAAATGAATGGTTGTGCCACGTATACATTTGTGTCTTTTTTAATACCTCTTCAAGATATGACATTGTTTTCCCATGGTTACCAGCTGGGAAAGAATTAGTGTTTTTCACTTTGTGAGCCTGTGTGACTATGTTTGTCATCATGGCAAACGTGTACTTGGTGACACATTTTGTGATGGGAACTAACACAGAAGTGGTTGGAAGTATTTTGCCAGGTGTAAGCATACCCAGTATATTTGTCTGTCTGTCGTTGAGACGTTGAGATCAAAATGAAGGATGAGATGGGTATGGTCTCATGAAATAATGTTGTGATCTCTACTGAGTAGTCAGGGGTCTGAACGTGAACATGTTGTGGGCGTTGCTGTTGCTGGACAGGTGCATCACTGTTATCAGAGTAAAATTGTTCTTTCAAGATAGTCAGCAGCAGAAAGAGTTTGTCATTTATTCAAAGACTTTGTTTGCTTTGCTAGCAGCAATGTCAGTTTTTTTGTGTTTTACAATGCTGACATGGCAGATCTGCTTGGAAGTTTGTCAGAGAGCCCAGTCACCAAAGTAAAATGCTGGCATTTTACTTTTCTGCAAACTGCGGATACTTGAGAATTTGTCTATGTCATATGTACCATATTGACATTACTACAATTTGCGTAAAATCAGATTCACATTATGTGAAATTACACCAAATGGTACCGTTTTGGTTCAGTTCAAATGAGTGGTGGCTCATTTGCCTGTTTAGTTTTAGTTCTGATGTGAAAGGGTGAACAATCCATTTGCTACTGGTGAGCTGACAAGGAATATTACAAGCAGTCCATGCAACATGCATATCCACACGAGATCATGTGGTAACCATAGTCTTGCATAGCCAGATCAATTCCGACACTTCTTGCCCCGGCTTGTTCATAATTCTTAAAACCCATCACAATCGTCCTGAGCAATGCTAAACCCAGGGTGCGACAATGGTGCTCATGTAAACTCCAGACTGTAACCATGGTAACATGTATTAACGACACCAGTAAGTGAGTGTGGTCCCTGTTGTGTGTTGGGCTTGACTATTCTTGCTGGTGGTGCCACATTAAATGTAGTGACCACACAGCTCTACTGTACATTACCACTCCCCCATATTACAGAACACGACTCCCCTTTTTCATCCTGTTTCTATACATTTGTCATTATTTGTAACATGAATAATGATTTAGGTTCACTTGCAGTCCCATAATCAGTTCTCTCTCTTTGTGTCACCAGAGTACATACATATACCGGTAATGGAGGTGCTGCATGTCCTGCACAGCAGTGATGTTGGGGGTGCAGGACAGTCCATTTTTGAGGATTACGCAAGTTCCTCGTTTTCAACAAAGACAATGTCGTGATATCCTCAACAGTGAATGACAGGTCCATGTGAGTGCAGTCTTTCCATGGATGAAGAGGAGGTCAGTTGTACTAATGTTGAGTTTAAGGTGATGCAGTGCTGTCCAAGTGGAGATGTCTGCCAAACATTCCAAGATTAGCATCTCAGTGTGGGTGTTGGAGGAGGATGGGGGATAAGAGAGGAATAGTTTGGTGTTGTCTGCAAAACAGTGGTAAAAGAATCCATGTGATGTGATTGCAGAGCCTAGTAATCTAGTGTATAGTGAAAACAGAAGCGGTTCTAATGCTGACCTTTGAATGACACCAGTTCCCAGAAAGACGGGGTTGGACAACGAGCCGTTCCATGTGACCTGAAAGGTGAGATTTGTTAGGTATGATGTGAACCAGCTAAGAGCAGAGTCAGTGATGCCAAGTTCAGTCAGAGTGGAGAGGAGGATGTGGTGGTTGACTGTGTCAAACTCAGAGGATAAGTCAAGGAGAATGAGGACTGATGAGTGGGACGAGGCTCTGGCGGCAGCAAGTGACTCAGTCAGTGTGAGGAGGGCTGTCTCAGTGGAGTGAGCAGTCCTGAAGCCTAACTGACAACGGTCAAGGAGGTCGTTTTGTGAAAGACAGGAGGACAGTTGGTTGTAGGAGGGTTAGGGTTAGTTAGGAGGGGTGAGGACAGAGGAGAATAAGGAAGATAGTTTCCTGGGGTTGGAGGCAGAGAAGTTGATCTTTGACAGCGAGATGGCAGATTTGGCTGCTGACACCATTGAGGTGAAGTCAGAGAGGAGGTGGTGGTAGTGAGCAGGGTCATCATGATGATGTGATTTTTTTTCCGTTTTCTCTGTGGTTCAGATATTGGCAGAGATGTATGTCCTTTCATGGAGGCATGAAATGTACAAGCTTGTTGGCCACCAGCCTCTGCGGTGTGCTCAAGTGTAGTATTTTGGTAAAAGCATGAACAAGAAGCGATGCATCGGTTGGCCTTGATCGTATCTAGTTCTTTGATGCTATTTTGTTGAGTCAGGGAATTTAGACTCAATATATTTATTTTGACCAGGTCTCCCATGAATTATTAAATTAATGATTCAGTAATTTAGTTTCAGCATTCCTTACTAGACTGCTGATGGAACAAGGCCTTGATAGGGCTGTTAGACCTTCATGTCCACAGATAAAGTTGACAGAAAAAGTAAATAGATAAATAACTGAAGTATAAATAAAATATTCCAAAAGGTGACTGTGAACATGTCTTTCTTTCTGTTAACAGGATTGTAATCCAAGGCTCCCTTGAAGTAATATAAAGCAATTACTCCTTAGTTTACAATCATTAAACCCACAAAATGTTATATCACACAAGGTTATAAGAAATGTGACATTTGCAGCCGAAGCACTCCAAATAAATGATTATTATTCTTTTTTTAAAATTTCATAGTAAAATATAATGTGCTTCTTTAATTTGTGTTGGTATCTGTACTGTTTTCAGCTACCTCGCTGCAGGGAGGACAGAGGGCAGGGCCAGCTACAGGTCAGGGATGAATTCAGTGTCTTGCTCAAGGACACCTCCTCCTGGTAAACGATGGTCTCTGAGCAGCAGGCCACCCTGTCCATGAAGTCAGCTCCATATAGCTGTGAGATGAGTGTGTGAAACATACAATGTACTGGCTCCATTTTAGTGCCGTGCCCCTCCAAGTCACAAAACACATTTTACTTGGATGTTGATTGATTTGAAGAATCCCATCTGATTAATCGTTAAAATGGATTAATAATTTCCACTCCATTAGTGAGCTATGGTAATTGATAAATGGCGGCATCACAAGAGATTTGAAGTTTCATTCACTTTCATTAAAATCTCATTACACATCTCTCTTTGAAACAATTTCGTTTTGGCACATGTTGATCTGTATTTAAAGTTTTTTTTTGCTTGGTCATAGCCCTTAGGGAGAGGGGAAGGAAACATGGCCAGTATAGGGCAGTGGTTCCCAAGTATTTTTTTTGAATCCTGAGCCATTAAAGGAATAATACATTTAGGACTTTTGTTTGTTCGCCTTAATTATGAGAGTTAGATGAGAAGACTGATGTTTCTACATTTTTTAGCAAGCAACTGGTTAACTAAGTAATTTACTTAATTTACGAGGTGCTTCACAAAATCACACATCATAGGTGCAATAATAAGCTAATCATTGCAAACTAATACAATAAAAAAATGCAACAAGACACTGTGACGTTACCCATAGCTTCATAGATTTCTGAAGTGCCAAACTGAAGCTGAAAGTGGGTAATACCAGCTGTCGCCACCTTTGCAGTATCGAGTGAATCAAACATTGGCATGGATTGAGCTTAAGTGTGTAGAGTTACAACAAGTCTCAAAAATGCAACACCATCACAGAAAAAAAGAAAATGTGGTTCTATTGAGACGAGCGAGTTATATAAAAATGTACCTTCCATACAATTGTCCTGAGTGAGACAATAGCTATAGAAACTGAAGTCATTTTATGTCCCAAGCAGTAAACGTGTATTTCTGCTGAAAAAAATGAAACAGCTAGCCTGGTTCTGTCCAATGATAACAAAATCTGCCCACCAGAAGCCCTAAAACTCACTCATTTAACTTATGTGTAAAAACATCAATTTGTCATGTTATGTGAAAGGGCTGAGTGCCAGACTATCTACTGAACCAGTTACTTTAGCTGTATTTTAAGCCAGGTTATTGTTGGCTCCAGCGTCATATTACACACATGTGAGGGGTAATCTCTCAAAGATGCACATTCCTAAAATGTTCAACTTTTCCTTTAAATGTCAACCATCTTACATCGCACAAGACCAGTTCAAGGGTAATTATTTCTTCTCAAATTTGTTTAACTGAGGTTAAAATACACAGTATGAAAAGTCTGAACAACAAATGCATTAATTAACATAATAGATGATAATAAAGTTATGCTAGAGAAACTTTTTTTTCTGTATTCCTGTCCTGATGACCCTCTAGAGTTATCTTCAAAAATGACTCTCAGGATGGGAACAACCTTGGGCAAATAACACTTGGCCTTGTGGGTAGTGAAATTCACCAATATGTATCATCACAAGTCCCTTTGAAGCACAATGAGTTGGGTACTCAACATGGGCCTATAGTCACCTTCTAACTTAAACCGTTGCTTATTCACATATTCAGAAGTTATGAAACAACTTTAATGTTTATTTGTTTTTTGTTTTTTTTCATTTTGTGCTTTAGTCAAATATTCCATCTCTTTTAGCTCAGTATTAGGTCTCCACCAGCTACAGAGGGAAAAATGTGTCCCTTTTTTTTGCTGCTGAATGCAGCTAGCTTCTAACTGTTAATGTCTGCTGTTTAGTGCTGAGTGTGTAAAGGAGTCTGTGAGAGCGGTGAGAGTAAACTGAAACTGTAAAGTGATATTCCGGACAGCTGAATCTCACTGTAAAGCTCCATAAGGAGGATAGGAGCTGTAGAGTCAGGTGGTGACTCCTTTTAGGTATATTAAGCGACCACCTCGTGACGTTGTTATAGTGTTTACACATTTAATACATTGTTATTATGAAAATATCAATTATAGACACTTTAAATTCAATTGATAAAGAAAAGCTGATTTACTCTGATTGCAAGCAAGATTCAAAACTGGTTTAAAATTGAAAGCTTTTTCACAGACTATTTGAAGATGCTGTCACTTGGCTTTCAACTGAGAAATTGGATGTGGTTTCTTTGTCAGGCTACAAAATGATATTAGGTTCTTGTACTGTACATTGTAGATGATGAAAATGTGAATCCTTCAACAAAAAGTTATCTTATTGTTCTTGTCTCCAACCTCTTGACTTGGGAAAGATCACTCATGCTCCTGAGCTACAGCAACCCAATGCACTTTTAACAAATGTAGTGTTGTAGTTATTTCCTCAGCTTGTGCAACTTGCTCCCGGCTCAGAGTCGTAAGACCTGTAATGCTCAAGAATACACTTTAGAGTACAATGTATTATTTTACAGTAATATACAGAACTGATCCTATTATCATGCCCTATCAACAACACACAGCCTTTATAGTCATATGTATTGTGCCGTTTTTTTATATAACTTGACAGCCAGATAAACTTCTTCCTAACATCAGAGACTCTGCAGACTCAGTTGCCTCGTCCACAGGGTTTTTGATGCTGCATGGAAAACCTTAAACTAGAACACTGCATGTTACATGTACAACTATATACAATGTAAATAACATCAGCCACAACATTAAAACCACTGACAGGTGATGTGAATAACATTGATCTTCACCATGCAATGTTCTACTGGGAAACCTTGGTTGCTGGTATTCATGTGAATGCCACTTGACATGAACCTCCCATCCAAACACTGTTGTGGACCAAGAACACCCCCCCTCATCACAACAACACTACCCAATGGCAGTGGCACACCACACTCACTGCTCAGGGACAGCTTGAGGAACACAATAAAGGACCAAGGTGTTGACCGGTCTTTCAACAATCTTCAACACATGCAAATGTGTTGAAGACTGTTTAACAGAACAAATGATATAAATTATTACATAGTTTGTGTTTTGTGACACTTTTATGCTGTAACCATTTTGGCTTAGTGACAAGAGAGCACAAAGTGGTCATTCAGACCAGATTTCAACCAGTTCTCACAGTGATATTAACAGTGAAATCCCTGCTGGTGCTCACTGGGGAAAAAGAAAAAAAAGTGTCTCTGGTTGTTCTGCTGCTTTTGTATACGTCTTTTTATGCTGATATAATTGGCAGTGAGTTCAAATGCAGACAGTCCCCTGAGTATTCTCTGATGGGCAGTTGGTGGGCAGTCAAGTTGATGGACAAGGACACAACATGCAAGTTCATTATTGAGAAACCCCGCTGCACTGTGGCATACAAACAAATGCTCATTTGTTGGGAATCAATATTGATTATTAATTAAAATATCATTGTTAATTAATAAAGTTATTATAATTAATTAATAAAACATAGGTAACTATGATTCTCGGGGCACCGCCCTGAAATCAGGGATCAATAATGAAATGATATACCTCAAGTCTCAAAATTAAGTCTTGAAATTAATCAAATTGTCATATTGTAAAAATATCAATAATTAGATAATAGGGAAGGCGGAAATCTGAGCACTGACCATCTCAACCAGCTGTTATTATAATATGGGATTGTTCAAAATAATCACAGATGCTGCTCAGTTAAATCAACAGTGTTTATTAAAGCTTTCTCCAAAACACTATGGAAGTGAATCTGTACCATAATTCAAATTAAAATGGATTGACAGAGATGCTTTTTCATTTTCAGAATATAGCTGCATTTCTTGACTCATAAATAAAATGAGTAATAAATCATCCAAATTGCGTTTTTATTTTCTTCTTCAAGACTGCTCATTTTGTAACTTAATTAAAATGAAAAAAAAAAAAAAAGGATGTTTAAGATTTAATTTTCAAAAGACGCCCCAGCAACCGAAATTCAGTTTGAAATGTCAGATTTGAAAATTAAAATGCATTAGCAGAAAGGCTTTTTTTTCATTTCAAGGTCATCTCTGCATTATTTGAGTCATAAAAAAAATGAGTAATAAATCGTCCAAACTGCATTTTCGTTTTGTTCTTCAAGACTGCTCATTTTGTAACTTAATTAAAATGATAAAGAAAATGACATTTAAGATTTCATTTTCAAAAGATGGCCCAGGAAATAGGTACCAGAATTGAATTAGAAGTACAGATTCTCTTCCATAAAACACAAAGCACCTACTTCAATAAACAGTTGTTCTCTAGAACTAGCACCACAAAAACTTAAGCAAAACAAAAGCACGCTACATATGATCTGTTTCTGCCCAAACAAAATCCTCTTACATGGGTCGCTCGTTGTGACTAATGTGTCTCCCGCCTGATTCAAAACTCCCACTCGCTTTGGATACGAGTGCGGGGTCAGCTTTAGCATCCTAAAAGCTGACGAAGGCAGGCAGCCATCATGCTGCGTGTCGACCCGATGAAGGACCGGACCTCGGTGGTTTCGTCTCCTTCTGAAGATAATCTGTTCCTTCTGCAGGCGGAGAGCAACGAAAGGGTTGTGCAACGTTCCTCTGTGGATCCCAAACAATAATGACGAATACTTGAACGAAAACAAAAGTAAAACATAAACAGTCTCTGTCTCGTCCAGCGAGGAGGGAACTGACGCTTAGCTCAAGTTAAAAACCTTCCTCAAAGTACACCCTGACGGACGGTAGCAGTTGCATGGAACCGGAGTCTCTCCACAACTTGACCCTTAAACTGGGAATGACGTCATGATGATCCTGGCGGAGCTTCCTGGCTCGCAGCCAAAACAGGGACCAGGCGAAAGTTTTGCGGGCAGGTCGTACCTTGAGTTACGGTTTTTCACACCTTTTGGGCCTTAGTCCTGTTCCTTTGTTCTTAACTCCTCAAGTCCTGGTAGTTAGGGTTTTGATTTCCCCTACAGGCCTTCTCTCTGTTTGAGCCATGTGGCATTGAGGCCCAACACATTCATATATACACAGCTCTCTCTCACAGCCACAACACACACACATGCACACCACCTTCCATCCTTGATGGAATGGCGCATTAAGTCCTTGATGCTCGCAGCACTGTATCCCAGCACTCCCTCCCCTCGCTCTCTCTCATTTGCCTCAAGGCACTGCTTTACTTCCCCTTAGGAGTGGTGCAACTCCCTGCCAATTCTTCCCAATCCATCAGTGAGTGTCCTGCCCCCCGGGGGGTTCCTTGTGCAACAGCGCCGTGTTTTTTTCCTCTCTTTTTTCCCGCACTGGTAGAACTGACCGGGTGTTCTTACAGTGAGGGAGCTGCTTTTGCTTTACACGATGTTTGGTGTCATCGTGAGAAATTAGCATGTTGTTGATGTACAGACTATACTGACGGAATCCACAAAGCCACAAATATAAATGTTAGAATGTGTTATTCTCAACTCAAGCTTATTGAACCATCATATTAAGTATGTTAGCCTCAAATATCCCTAGGAGACAGTGTGGTTTGGCACGTTTTTTTGGTAATGTAGTTAAATGTCACAGGGCTTTTTGAACAGAATGATGAAAAAAAGAAAAGAAACAAAAAAGTCACGTTAGCATGTTGAATTCTACAAAGAGCGCGCTACACATTATGAGACCATTTGTCATTTTTATGAGAACAAGCAGCCAATGCTCCAGAACAAATGACAGCAGTAAACATTTCTGCAAACACCAGATACTTTAACATTTGTACATGTCATAGGAGACGAGGCTGCCAAGCAGGTGCAGTTTGAGGCTGTGTTTAAGCATTTCAGTGTAAACCACAATACTTTTAAGGAAACTATGAGTACATTTCTGGCCGTTTTTTGGAGACAAAGCCAGATGTTCTTCAGTGGACCTCATGTCATCTCCAGCTGTTGTAGCCAAGCATGTTTTCCTAACCCTGACCACATTTTTTTGGTGCCTAAACCTAACCTAACCAAACCATATGCATGGCAGAGAAAAACACATACAACAAAAAACAAAAAACCCATAGAGAAACAGAAACAGTTTTATCTTACCTGTGGTTTTGCAGGTAAGTATGTTAGCGCCATTCATTCTGGCGTCCGGGGTCATGAAAATTCAGCTGTATTATTTATCCATTCGACAACTGTGTCACTATTGATAAATGTAAGATATCACAGCTTATACTGGTAAATTCAATTAAAAAAAAAAAACTGCAGGGAAAAAGTATGAATAAAAGCATATTAGACAGTTGGAATATTTTATATCTATTTTATATATGTATATATACATTCATATATATTTATGTAAACACTTTTTGCGTTGCTAAAATATAAAGTATTTCTAGAACAGGAGAAGGCTCAGCACCACGGACAACTCCTCTCCCTCCCTCCCTCTCTCTCTCTCTCTCTCTCTCTCTCTCTCTCTCTCTCTCTCTCTCTCTCTCTCTCTCTCCCTCTGTCTGTGTCTGTGTCTCTCTCTCTAACTGTCTCTTCCGGGCGCACACTCGGCAGCTGGCTGCGATACAGCTCCTCCCTCCTGTGTGGTGGCTTTCCCGACCAAAGATCCTTGGACGTGAACAGTTTCGCTGAAGAGCACTTTTATCCCCCCCGCCCCCCGCCCCAAAACAACCAGGCGGACAATCGAGTCGTCAGTTATTCCATATCGACCTGAACGAAGGGAGTTTAGGTGTCGGATAAGGTCTCCAACGGTCCTTCACCCCCTAAAATCTCTGTCAGCGATGGAGACTTGGGCTGGCTTCTGCCCAGGTTTGCACTTATCTCTGAGTATCTGGCTGATGATAGCCGCTCATACCCTGCAAAATACCAAGGCGGAGATAACTTGCGCATCTTGCCCGTCGCCAGTTCAACTTCACCTGGAGAATTTGCAGCTGGGGGTGCGCGCTGAGCCGACGGAGCAGCCGAGCACTCTGAAAAGCATCCGAGTAGAGTTCAGGCAACTCGGGGTTACCGACCAAAATAATGGAGTGGACGACGAGCACGAGACAGGCGTTCCTGTCGAGGATGTCCCCCAGTTGCCTCTAGATATCAGTTTGGATGGAGTTAGCGCAAAGGGAGACGCACCGGGGTCCGATGAGGAATATCATCAAGGCAGTGATAATGCGGGGCACCCCGAGCAGGGTGAGGATGCTGCGCTCCGGAGGGCGAGAAGAAGCGGTCCCGAGTTTGCTGAGTTCGGCGTGAACGGGTGGACCGGCGTGGATGCGGACGCTTCCGAGGATCGGGGCTCGTTGTTGGACGCACACAGGCAGGGGAGGTCCGAGTTCAGATGGAACAGGGACGAAGGGAGAGGGAATAACCGGCAGGATGAGCCAAGGCTCACCAGCAGCACCTTCGCTCTAACGGGGGACTCTGCGCATAACCACGCGGTGGTCTACTGGTCTGGGCAAAACAGCAGCGTGAGTGACCATTAATTGTTTGTTTGTTTTTATAGATAGTGTTCACTCCACATAATCTCCTCCATTTGACGTGAACTCTTGGCAGAGAGCGGCGTATTTCCAGCAGCTGGGAGCACACGCTCCGTGACGCACAGAGCAGAGAGCCGGTGCTCTGTCGTGCCGCTGAGTTGTGGTTCACTGTTAACAGGTGCACTGGAAACTACAGATGCGCACCGACGCACACAGTTCCCTAAATGCCAGACTTGTGCAGCGACTGTGAATTGTATTCGGCCGCGACCTTTGACTCACCCAGCAATTACGCACGAAACTCCTCTCGGTGAGAGCGTTCCTTGTGCTATTTTTATGACATTGCCCGAACATGCTACTGCCCTTTTTTTGTGCACGGTCTGTAAGTCGTGCATTTGGAGGCTATTTCGTGATTTATAGCCCCAGTGTTGGAAAAAAAAAAATATATATATATTTATGATTTATTTGCAGCGAATTTGAGATATGCTAATGCATGATTCATTCCTCCCAGATGATGCGGGGCTTTTCATCCAAACTAATTGATTGGGGAAGTAGGGAGTCATAAATTATTACTAAATCTCCAATAAGGCCTTAAATTCTTTAGATTGTTAAATGTCTTCTCTGTAGGACTGCCCATGCGTCCCTGGAATTTTTAGATCTACTGAACTGGATACCTGGATAAACGGGTGAATTAAATTGGTTTCTATGACTGTCGTTCTCTCTCTGGCTCTTTCAAATAAAAAAAGGTGACTAGCAGTGAGGTGTAATATAGTGTTTATACTGCAAATAAGAAGTAGTCAGCACTGGATGCATTTCAACAGTCTTTCCAAAAGGGGGGTTGTTCAGTGTTTGATGTTTGGGGCCCAGCCCCATCTGCATTAGTCCTAAAGAGAAGATATGTGCCTCCATGTATCAGTGGCGCCTAATGACTCAGACGCCGCACTGAATGATGTAGGCTCATGGCAGTACCGACGTACAATTGAGGTAAACATGTTTTTTGTTTTTTTTTTTTTGGTTTGTTTTATTCTCACCACTCAGTTTATCATTCAAAATAACTTTGAACATTTATTTACCACATTTATGAAAGAACATTCAAAAAGAATGTTACTAGATGCTCAATTTAAGACTCGTAAATCATCAAAATGAACCGATTATTATTACATCTTTTACATCATACATATTATTACATCTTTTGAATGTCACAACTTCACTGTCCACCTGAAACGCAGGATCAACCTGGCGCTTTAACCCGCCATGAAGTTCCACTTATTCGCCTCTTAAATGGCACTGACCATATTCAGGGCCTCTCTGCTATGAATAGGATGAAAATGCAGCCTCTCTTGCACAAGAGGACCCTCATAGGAAGAGAATAATGAGACGAAATGAATCAAAGTAATTTACACAACCGTGTAAGCTCACATGGAGCCGATGGGCTCTTCTTTGTGCTTTCACAGGCTTAATTTGTTGTTGTGGCTGCTCCCCACGCTTTATTCCATTTGGAAAAAAAAATAAAAATCCCACATATTCAGTCTTGTCTGAGCTGATTATGACACGGTGTATGAACTTGTTTTTTAACCCGCAGTGAAGACTGAGGCGCTGTGCGGGGAGCATGTTTGTGTGTGTGTGTGTGTAGTTATGTATGTGTGTGTGTGTGACCTTATGAGTTTGTGCTGGATGGAGAGGATGAGGAGGTTATTGAATAGCGCTGCCCTTCAGCTTTAAATCTTTAACAATTATCTTGAAGATGGAGATGGCCTCTTATTTAAAGTCTTCCTCCGTGGCAGCGCGGAGAGAAAGCCAGGCGTGGCCTCGCGAGAGGAGATCTGCCACTTAATCTTCATTTGCCACCGGTGCTTGTTCTGGTGATGAATGGAGCGGTAGGTCAAAGAAATTGAGCTTAAAGTTCTCTAACTTAACTGCAGTAGGAGTCAAGTTAGAGAATGACCATCTCAATCTTGACTGTACGTTCACTGCCCCGTGAACATTTTGTGGATTTCATTTTTCACCTGACTGGACTTCAGACTGCCCTCAAATGTGGCAGCCTGGTCAGTGGCCCTGAGCTTCAAACTATGACGCTCTGCTTCCCTTTCTGCTGTCACTTTTGCACAAGAAGCACAGTTACATTAGCAATAATATACAGTTCGCTGTTTTCATATCATCACATACAAAATCATTACCTTTGGACTTGGTTAAGCTCAGGAAAAGATCGTTCTTTCACAAATGTAAGTCACGTAAGCTTTGTCACATGCGTACGTTAACTTTCTTTCTTCTTTCTGCAAAATACATTAAAACAAAATCACGCCTGGCGATTGGTCATAAACGGGACACAAACCCTATTCTCTGGAAGGAAAGTAGAGCAACTAACCAGGCTGCTGTATTTCACTGGGACTGTGAACAGGCTGACACTTCAAAGCACCTGAGGCATCTTTATGATTTGGTGGTTAGCACCCACACCATAGAACAAAATACCAGTCGGAGGCATACATTGTACAGGAAACCCCCCCAGTGTCTCCTGCCTGTTTCAAGGCTTCCGCTTATCCACAACAAAAGCAAAGCATGCAAAACAACATATAAATAAAGTAAATGATGATGCAACATTAGTGTGACAGTGTTATTATGCTGCAAATGTCTTACGAAGGAAGAATACATTTCCATCCAATCTCAGTAGTCGACATTGGATTGTTTCACCTTGACCACAGTATTACCTGAAACATACAGTTTTCTGGGTCTTCAACAGGCAGCTCACAACCCCATTTTATTTATTTAATTTTGTCAAAGATTAATTCAAAAGCAAGCAAGGTAACCCAACCATAACCTCAATCTGTCAGTACCTAATCATATATGTATGTATTGAAACCAATTTGGCCAGTTATCTATATCATTATCCCAGGTGTATGGATATTCTTGTGAGCCACATTGAATTGTTTTATAAGGTTTCTCAGTCTGATATACTCTACACCTCAGAAACAAATATCAGAAGCTGAGGCTAATGTGCTTAACACATAGCCATGTAGCCATGCTACAAGTGCTGCTGACTTGTTTTAAACACGGCACTGTAGGTCACCCTACATGTGATTGTACATCCAGCTGAATATGCAACATTGTTTTATACAATATTCTGTAAGAATTAGGGGCTTCCTGCTCTGTGTCTATGTCAGCTTAAGAGGGCTTTGGTCTAAAATATCAGGAAAACCCCTGGTATAATTCTTATTTTAAAAGTATTCCTCACTAAGATGTTCTTCTGACCACGATGATGCTTGTTTGATGATGATATTTTTCTTTTTTCCTGCAACCTACAGGAAACAAAAAAAAAAAGTCAACATTGGTTTATTTTTAACTATGACCACAATCGAACACACACCTTAACAGTTAAAGTCCTTGACAACAACTCCCCCAAGACCCAGCACTTTTTTCAACTATAACCATGATTGTTCACTGACCTTAACCAAGGAGCCGCCTCTTGTGTCAAAGTGGAACACTGGAGGACACTGCATTGTAAAGGTTAGAGATGACAGTATCTCATCTGCTAACCTTAAGTCTGTGTTTGTGTCTTTTAACCTTGAGCTCAATGTTCCCCTCATCTTGACCATAACAACAATTGTCCAATCTTGAGCAATTACCACATAGTTTCCAGTTTTGTTTGCATCCTGTTTTCTACCAACAGTCGACTTTGGTTTATGACCCCCCCCCCCCCCCCATTTATTAAAATAATGATTAAAACAGCAGCTTGGATACATTTTTATCATTATTCATTAGTCAATGCAAACCTTTTGTTTTTTTTACCTACTGTTTAATTACTTACTGAAACCTTGCACTGAACCAACAAATGACACACAGTTGTACTTTATTTCTGGCCAGACACCTGGCAGCACCTTTAGCTCATATTTTTGTCATATTTAACAAGAGAAATGAGAAGACAGAAGTAACTTTATGCACTTTAGTCTTTAACATTGCAAATCTTATTTCCTAATAAATAACTAATTTAAACCTTGCGCTTGGCTTACTGTGGTAGTCTTTTATTCCAATGTTAGAATGTGGGTTGGGCTTACACCGTTAACATTACTGCCCCGACCTTGGTTTAGCTTTTTTTTATTTTTTTTTTTTATTGTATTGGTGATAACACTTACAAACCAATCACGTGCACACAGAACACAACAATAACAACAGCAATGACATTAAACAACAAGGAAGACAAAATGGTCACACGGTCACACAAACACAGTCAGATAATACAGACAATAACATGACATAACAATGTCATATAACAGTATGTGAATGAAGTGTATGTTTGGATATTTGTAAGAGTGGCAGTGATATGTTTTTATGTGTGCAGACCAGAGTATGGCTTCTTAGTGGTGGGGAGACTAAAGGAGAAAAGGGGTGAGAAGGAATGAGAAAGAGAAAGAAGGAGAAAGAAAAAAAAACATACATATATATATATATATATATATATATATATATATATATATATATATATATATATATATATATATATATATATACACACACATATACACATGCACATACATACTGTACGTGCATACATATACACATACATACACACATAGATTTGCTTTTTAATAAATCAATAGTTCAATGACAGACGTTACAACCGAAGGCGTCTATTGGGTCTGGCAACAGTGTTGCAGCATGACAGGTGTCATATTTAACATTTAGCGTGGAGAGAGTTAGGAGAGCTGATTGACAAGATGATGGCAGAGGATCGGTGTCAAAGCGAAAGGCTAACGCGCCTGTTTGGCAATATGTGGGATTTCAACTCATAACAAGTAACCTGATAACATTAATGAGGGAAAAGGAGTTGCTGCCGCTCTGATGAGTTGGACGTGTGCATCCTGTCACCTGCAGCTGTTCATCAAACAGCTCCTTCCTGTCCATTACTCCCACAGACTGAATAAAACTACTCCCAGACATATTTAAAACATGATCCTTTGTCTACAAATGCCAAAAAATGACCGCCGTTTTACTCTGTGGATGAATTTTTGATGAACGTGACCCAGGGTCAGCGGTTTAAGATCCCTGGTTTACACCATGTATGCAATTTTTCCCCAACCTCAACTAAGCAATTCTCATTTTTTTCTTTTCCAGCCATCCTTCAGAAAATGCCCACATAAGTCCGTTTTAGAAGGCAATGACAACGCTTAGGTTGGAGAACTTGTTACCCATCTGGACTGACTGAAAGACTTATTGCTTGGTGGTATTTGCGCTCTTCCACTGACCTTAAATTTGAATACTGAACACCCTGTGTTCAACCATTTCAGTCTTCTGGACTAGATGACTAGATATAAATGTTAATGAACTCAGCAGGCTGACTGGTGTGCTGTTTTTTTATTTATTTATTTATTTTTTTTGGTTGTGACATCCACCATGAACCTCTTTGGTCTAGAGATTTTTTTTTTCTATCAGTCTTATTTCAGCCAGACTGGCTGGCTGCGTCCTGTACTGTGACTACCTCTGGGAGACTTTGACGCTGCTGTGGGTTCCCTGTGGGGGAATGGTGTGTCCTCTGAGGCATGTACACAAGGCTAATGCACTCTCACTTTCTCTCTGTACCTGTCCAACTTGCTGTCTCTGCCCCCGCTGCCCTACCTCTCTCTGTCTGTTGTTGCATGTGTCTTCGTGTCATGTGCTTCAGGGTCGCACAGGTTCTGTCCAAGCCCTAACTTTAGATATCAACCGAGAACGTAGAGGTAGCAATGTTGAGACAAACTGTCATTTATTATATTCATAGGCATAATTCCAATGAAGCATACCTTCAGCAAAGTGACACGTTTGTTCCTGAAGTATCTTCGAGGCTGTGTAACCCCCCCCCAACCTCAGCAGACATGAGCATAATGGCATTGTGACTGACAGCTCGAACACAAAATGGATAGCTTAGGCCGTGCGTTTTTTTTTTTTATAGTGTGATCTTAGAACATTCATCTCTTCTAAGGGAACCTTGAGATTTCCTCCCGACAGCATAATCACAATGAATTTGCTCCCCTAAGAAAACTGTGACCATAAACATCAGCATATTTAGTCTGTAGCTCTGGACCGGGCATCGGCTTGTCGTCCGATGAACATTATACGTACACTCTTAGAGGTTTTTTCACCAACTACGGCACAAGGCGCCGTCTTTGATGTCCCTTCATCTGTTCGGTCTGTTGTCAGCTTTGAGAGGAAATTAACATAAGACGGCTCGGGTATAGGCTAGACTCCAAACTCCAAACTAGACTCTTTAAAGTGAGAACACATGCAGAGACAGGTCAGCTGTATCTGGCAAGTCATAAATAGAGCTGTGTGTGTTTGAAATCCCCAAATCCCTTTTTGAGAACACATGCCGACTCCAATGGGCAATATGTGGAGGGAAAAAAAAAAAAAAAGTCATGCAGCAGAAGCACGTAAATTTCTGGCATGTAAAGCAAATACAATACTCACATTTTTCCTTCAGAAACAGGAGTTGATTAATGATTCTATTTCTGAAAGAGTCCGAAATCCTACAAACACGTTGTTGTAGAATACTCGATCTAACCGACTTGCTGCTATTTGCATGTTGTGGTCATTACATGCACCAGCCATAGCGTAGAAAGAGGCCAGAGAACCAGCGACAAGGACAGAGCCGTGTGTAGCATTTCCAACTGTGGTCTCTGCAGCGAGGGGGTATGATTTAGGATGTAGAGGCAGGTCTTGTTCCGGCAAACTTTCCATCAACCCATCTCACCCCTCAGCCTAAATTACTGATGGTAATACATTATAAAGTTGTTTCTTTTCTTCTCTCTCTAGCTACCCTGGTGGCCCTCTGTTCTGAAAGAAGAAAGAGGGGATAAAAATGAGAATATCATAAATAATGTAGCCCTTCCAGCGGGCCTTATCTCTTCTTTGTCCCTGATCTCTCCTCCTCCTCCCCCCTCCTCTAATTAGTGTCTACAAATTTGTTTCCCGTCTTTTGTTTCTTACAGAGAAAGTATGATGTCGTGGCGAGAAGCCATGTGTCACGAAACATGAACGGAGAATCCATTTTGACTGGCCTCCGGTGCTTTAACACTTGGCTGCAGTAACTGAACACTCGGGGCTGGACTGAGGTTCTCTCTTGACCTCTCGATTCCGTGCAGTGTGGTTTTGAAAGCATGTTACGTCACCAAATGCTTCCACTGTATGTCTGAGCATTCAACATTGCATGTGTAGGATTACTCACATTTTGTTTTGTAGGCCGTATTTGCTTTTCTTGATATCCGAACACGTAGAGATAATTTCAGCCTTGCAGAATCAAAACCGACATTTGCCGACAAAGGTTTTGTCCGCGGGGGGGGGGGGCACTGCTGCAACACATGCACTCACAGTCACAGTGCAACAACACAGTTTCATTGGTGAAATCCCGTGAAAAAAGGTGTATTGGTTGGCTGATTTTATGGGCAGTGGATTTGTTGTGCAGCACCAGCTGATATAAAAACATTTTTTTCTGTGTAACTTAATTATAATTATTAATAATTATACTACAGAAAAAAAGATGCTTGAGGTCATTTCTAGTTATTAATTTCCCAATAAGTTTACTGTTTCAGTGCAGTTAAATCCTTTTTAGAGAGAGTTTGCTGTTAAACTGTACAATTTCCTGTTTCCTGTCACTAGGGTTTGAAGATCACATTTAATTGATCTTTGTACAAATGCGTGAGTATCTAGCAGACTCCTTATAAAAAACATCAGACTAACTCATATGGCGTTCAAAAATCCAGCTCTTCCCTTTCACCTGAAGTTAACTGGGTCAGCACAATTCAAGACAAAATTTATAACCTCTGTTAAAGGTCACCAGATGCACTTAAACGTGTCACATAATGTTAAAACTCTCCTTAGCGCTCGGCACAGAAACGCTATCACATTAATGATGCCATTCAGAAAGCCATCCAATCAGAATGCATTGCACCTGCTGCTGCGGCATGCTGCTGATCTCTGTTCACATCAGGCTGCTAAAAGCTTTGAAGGTATGAGCACGTGCACGGCTGAAAACCAGCCGGTTGGACAAGAGGCTTTAAGGCTGCGTTCGCCAAACTTAATGGCCTCATTATGTTTCCTGTATGATTGCCACGTTGGCTGAGGCGCTGATGGAAGCCACCTCGCAACGACTTCAGAGAGTTGAGGATAATCATACGCTTGGCCACTGATCCTGTTCGGCAGTACAAGGGTGCTGACATTATATGTGTGCGAGAAAGAGTGTGGGGTCGGAAGAAGAGAGTGTGGAGAATGTGTGTGTTAATTACATTGGTACACCCCAGTGTCAGATTTAATTTAGCTTCATTTCTATTCTATTAAATGCCTCTTCTCTATCTTGGGTGCCCAGTGAATGCTGGGTACCACCTCGCCTGCGTCTTCCCATTGTCATCCTCTTGCTGGGCACAGTTTGAACACCTATAGATTGACTTGAGGAATATTGAGCTTTCAGTTTGAATCTTCCAAATCCCAGAGGCACAGTGCATCTTGACCTTCTCCACCTTTTTTTTTTTTTTTTTTCTTTTTTCCAGAGCCAAGTGCAATACTATGTAATGCTGATGTGATCTGCCATTTCCCAAACGCAGGCAAGCCATGGAGAGCGGCCAGGCGATGAGCACGTAATGATGTCGGACCACGGTGAAGCGCTAGACCGCATGCTGTGTTTCTCTCTCCCTGCCTTGCTCTCTATTTGCTTTGTGCTCCTTCTCCCTGTCCTCCTTCAGCTGGCCCCGTCCCTCCCACGCATTAATATGCAGTATATTCACTAGGTCACAAAATCATAGGGATCTGGAAACACACTTGTTCACATGCAAACGGGCAGACACAGAGTTGCATGTTCATGTAGAAAAAAAAGAAAAAAAAAGAATAACAGACAGACACTAACATGCCCACACACACACACACACACACACGCGCCCTCAATCATTCTCAGTATCACGTCTCACTCTGGGTTGGAGTGAGTGGTGTCGTGCCTGGAGGAGGCTGTCACTGATGGGGACTAGTGTTGACACATCTCACCCCGGGACCTGCAGTCAATTAACACATTGTCTAATTAAAGTGATCTACTGGTTTATCTATGAGAGATTGAAAGTGGCTGTAAAACGGGTCCACGCTGCATTAACTTTACAATCAGGTCCGCTTCTTTATTTCTATTTGGATTTTAATGCTAATAACCTGCTTAAACACCCTCCCCCCCCCCACCATTACCAAACAGATTGTGTAAGTGTCTTTCACTGATGCCAGTGGGAGATAGATGCTCATGATTTTGGATTTCTATTTCCTGTTAATGCCCCTCTCAAGCTGCCCAAAATACTTAAGCAGCCACCATACGTGACTGAACTCCTGACCGTCCATAGTATGCGGCGTGGAACTCGGCTTGAAAAGTGCCTTTTAAATAAATCATCCCTCAACCAGCTATAAGTCATTTTCCTCCCCCCCCAAGGTCTGCGCTCACTTCTTTTGAAAGGGGACTGCATTACATTTCTATCAAACACAGTAATTGTCTCTTATTTACCCAGCCTCCACGCTGAGCTGCTTTTAAAATTTTAATGACGCAATAAGGGTTGTTTGAACTGCTTGACAGGTAAGGTACTAATATAAGTCTGCCTTATAAAAGGCAGTGTGAGTGGTCATGGATATTGATGAATTATTAATCCTTGTGCACTTTTATTGGTGTTTTCCGCGAGCGTGGATCTTCCACTGGAACAGAACGTACAGTGCCTTCACATGAGCCTGCTTAGAAAAAAGATACTGTAATCTACAGAGTATGACAGGCCAGTGTGAAGGTCCCCTCATGTTCGCTGCATTGAGGTGACACCAGGTAAACACTCATAAAGGAATGCACTCAAGTATATGATTTGCAATGCAATGCAACTAATACCTGCTTATGTGAATATTAGTATTTAAGGTGTTAGTTGTCTGATTAAATTTAACAGTAGAAGTTAAGGCTTCAGGTTGGGGTGTTGGTGTATTAGACTGCATGATGACGATGTCCCTAATATTCCGTTTACTTCAACAACAACAATGAAAACATCGTGTGACCTGACGTGGTGGTATGTTGGAAAGCTACGGAACACGTGGACTCTTGTGAAGTTGAGTCAAGCTGTCAGGCTGGAATTTTAAAAGGGTGACAATTCTCACATGTATTGATTGTTTTTCTATAAGTTTAACGTGACATGAGGTAAAAGATGAGACCTTGCCCATCTTTCTTGGTTGTCTATACAAGCCTGTGGAAGATTTGTTGAAGTTGTTAAATGCTGCTTGTTGGACTGTTTATTTCTTTTTGAAGAAATGAGGTCAGACCTTCCACCACAGTCCAGAGGATCCGACTTCACTCTGCTAACAATTATTAATTACTAAAAGTATGAAATAGTAGGTTTCTTGACAATTGTGTATTCCTCTGCTGGTGAATACAATAAAACCAACAAGAGGAGAAGAAGAGGCAAATGAGTGGACGTTGAGTAGATTGTTTTAGTAGTAGACAGAAATAGCATTTTTCGCAACACTGTTGCTGTTGATTATGCTACAGGAGTTTCCATTTTTCCGCTCACTCTTTCAACAATCACAGGGAAAGTATCTGCCAAATGATATTTGTCTGATATGTTGGTACAGCTGATAACTGTTTTTGAGCGTGTTTGAGAGTTGGCACCTTGATCTAACAGACAACAAGCTGTCGCCACCTGTAATCAAGTTTGTGTAGCTAATGTACAGATGAAGGCTGTCGCTCTCTGTTGCTGGCCAGTGTGTTTCTGTCTGTAGAGATGGTAAGGGATGCGTTTGTCATTCGCTGTTTGTTGCCAGGTTTGACTGCAAGATTCTGGAAATTAGACTGTACTTGTCTCTTGCTGTCACATTTGTACTGATCAATGGCCAAGATGTGCGCTATGTGCGAATGTGAGGGTGTTTATGCATTTGCCTACATATTCTGTGTGCTTTAATGTGCTTCCACTAATGGATGTGAGCTGCCACTAACACATGAAAACCAAATGAAGCACAGTGAATTAGGAGTTGTCAGCTTTGGCTAATTTAACCAAAGAGGCAAGGATCGGAGCTCAAGCTCAAGAAGTTCTGTCTTCATTCATTTCCCCAGTGGGTAATTTGTTTGCTGCATCTAAATAAAAAGTAGAAATCCATAACGCTGTAGGAACAACAGTCTGCAAATGGACATAATCACACACGGCAAACACGTAATGAAAATAAAAACCTTCACTTTACGTTCACCTTGACTGTTAAATAACATGTCTTTTTCTTGCTGCTGTAATAAAGTCATCCTGCAAGTGGCCCCACATACCTGATCGCTCATTTTACCACTTCCTCTGTTTGTTCCTGCGCTTCAGTCTGTGTGTCTTGAGTTTAGTTGTGCTGAATACAAGCAATAATGTTGAGTAATGAGTGGTAACAGGCATGTAACTAAATAAACACCCCTAGTCTGACACTTTTTACGTGCCCCAGCTTGCAAGCCTCTTTTTTTTGCCTGCATCAACAGCACAGTGATTTTCTGCAGTGTGGCTCGTCGTGCTGAGAGCAGCACATAAAAGGCAGCATCATCGAGGGCTTGTTCTTTTTTAATGTGGAGCTTTATCACCTTTCTGTTGTAGTTGTAGTGAGGAGAGCCTCTTGAATATTCACTCATATTGCTGTTTCATATTGAACAAAAGTGCATATAGTCATCTGGAACTTGACACCTCCTAGTGCTTCTGCTTCCCCACAGAAGAAGCTTAAACCTTCTAAATCCCAATAATTCTCAGTGAAGGTAGCCACTGTGCTGCCCCAGTCCTGTCATAGAGAGACTGATGGTGGGCCTTTTCAATCAATGCTGCTCAGTTTTATTCCTGGTCTGTCATATACCTTCAGGCTACAGTGAAAAATAAACAGCCACTGTGACACTTTTTGGCTTCTGTGTTTTCCAGTGGTTTAAGGACAATATAAACCTGAATATATTAACATTTTTGACAACTGAAATGAATCAAATGACTAAAATGTGAAGGGAGAAGAATTTAGCTTCTTTTATGCAAGGGATCTCACACTGGCAGCCCCTGGGTCACTGCCACTGCGACTGGGCACCTCCTGAAGTTTGTAGTCACAGGATCCATCGTCAGAGTGACTTTTTAAAAAAACAGAATGATGATGGTGACGGTGGACAAGTAGTGTAATTGCTGTAAGCCTGACCACTGTGTAACACAGAAAACAAGAATGATTGTATAGTTAAAAACTAATGTCCATTCAGATGTATACTTCTGTTTATATTTCTTTATCAAACATGAAGAAAATATGAGCAGTTGTGCCGACCACCGTCTTCTAGATATTGACTGAAATGTCCAGTTTGAATTTCTCATAGTTTAGGTGCAACACATATCATATTATTTGGTTATATTTAAACCAAAGCATGTAAAAGTAGATATTCAGGGGAACAAGGAGAGATTTACATGCAGGGGAATCAAACTTGCTACCGTCTGATAAGACACTGGCTCCACCCCTGAGCCACAGCTGCCCAACATCATTCCTCTTGTTTTATCATGGCAGCTAGAAGTGTACTTGAGCATTCATTTTGGTTGTAATATGTGACTTTAGTACCATGGATTATGAACTCAGCTTTCATCCTAAGCAAATCATTTAATTCAATTTTTTTTTACTTTCTAACTGTGTGATTCTGAGATTTCTGGATGCCTTTAATTGAGGCAAATGAGATGGATTCTCTCTTTATAAAGCGTTTGGTAGTTTCCCAAAGTGTTTGGAGAGATGTTGCTGTCTCTGAATCAATTTCTAAGAATGTTTTAATGTTATTTTTTCAGTTTCAAGAACTGTGAATTCTGGAGTAATGTAATGTAATGCCACCTGTGTGTATGAGTATGGGAGCTCTGCAGCATTTGAAAATTATAAATCACTGGGGTGTGGTCTGATATAATAATATTAATTATAGCAGTGGTGCTAATTTCAAGTTCAAGTGAGGAAAAACAATTATATAATACATGTTTTACGTATGTATGCCTGGGGAAAAAAGGGTATAATTCCTAGTCAATGGATTACAGAGACACTGTGGGACAATAATGTGTACATCAGAAATACATTTGTTTATGCTACAAGAACATTTCTGGCTTTCCGTTAGTGTAACACTTGTTGATTTGTCCACATTTATGTCACACACCTGATTAAAGTCACTCCCGACCATAAGTTTAGAAAAAGACAAGTCTAGACAAGTCTAGAAAAATATAAGAAAGCATAGTAGAGAACTTTGGGTCATGGACAAGAAGTATGACGAAACAAATATTTGAGTTGTTTATTTTAATACAATATGCTAATCTTTCAGCATCAGCTTTACCTGAACTATCGATACTAACACCTATGTTGCATTTGGGTTTGTGAGAACCCAGGTGCAGAGACCAGAGACAGAGCTGGCAAAGTGAACACGTTTTATTTTGAGGCGTTGTAAACCACACGCACAGGGAAAAGAAGGCAGACAGGGGAAAACAGAGAAAAGCAGAACAGCACACAGCACTGTACCAGCAGCACCGTGACAACCTAGTTGGCTGTCCAGTATAATAGCAACTCCTTTTGACCAAGCCACTGAAGAAGAGTAAGCAACACGACCTATTCTGAAATCTATGAACACCATTGGATTTCCCGAACCAGAGATCAATCAATTGAAATCTGCTTACGTTTAAGAAATTCCAAATACTGCATTTAATCTGTGAGTTTAGATCCTGGACATTCCACAACATCACAGTAAAGGGTTCATTATAGTTGAGCTTGTGTAATCATGTACACAGAAGAATACCACATACAGCTTTCACACACCAAATAAAAAAAAAAAAGTGATATAACAGTCTCCATATGAACAGCAGGGCGTTGGCGACAAACACATCAAAACCAGAACAAAATATTCCATCCGCAAAAGATGAAAGGTTTCCTCTTAGATTAGACAGAAAAATAGTAAAAATTATAATAAAACTCTACTAACTGTGGTTTCAACTATAACACACATCTCTAGTGCGAGTCAGTATAGTTATCAGAAACATTTCAAGATAAAGGTCTATGAAATAAAGAAGGTCTACGCTGATCTAGGCACTGTGCCCATATTTTTTTTTTTTTTTCCACACATGATTTAAAGTTACTGTAAATCAAAATGGAGCAGGCTTGTAGTAATGAATGATTATTGTTCTGATGTCTTCCAGTCAGGATTTCGACCACATCACAGCTCTGAGACCACTCTTGTCAAGATCCTCAGTGACATTCACTTAAACACAGACAGTGGCAAATGTTCTGTCTTAGTATCACTGGATCTCAGTGCTGTGTTTGACACAGTCGACCATGATATACTACTGGGCCGACCGGAAAAACTGGGTGGGATTCTCTGGTACAGCACTAAATTGGTTTAAATCAAAATGATAGAGACTACTTTGTGTCTATTGGCAGCCACACCAAGACCATTATAAAAGTCAGCAAGAATATATCCAGGATTAAAAGAATTCTTTTTTCGCCAGAATTTGGAAAAGCTTGTCCATGCATTTATCTTCAGCAGACTCGACGACTGTAACAGCGTCTTTACAGGACTCTCTAAAATAAATCCATCAGACAGCCACAGCTGATTCAGAATGCTGCTGCTCGAGTCCGAACAAAAGCCAGAAAAAATTGAATCGCATCGCATCCTAGATCTCTACACTGGCTTCCCTAGATTTCAATAGATTGTGGGGCGCTGCCTGCAGAGACTGGTCAAGTGTAGACACAAACTTGTCAGCATCTGCTGCGTTTTCAAAGAGCCGTACCGTCCTGTTGTATTTTTACTTTCAGGGCTGCTGGATATCTCAGAAACGGGCACAGACCTCTGTTAGCGATCTGGTTTCTCACTGTGTCAAAGGCGCTCCTCCTCTGGGCAGTTTTGTTGCTGTAGTCTGGGAAAATCAGGAGCCTAGATGTTACAGACTGGCCCTTGTTGTTGTCTTGTGTGTAGACACTATGGAGAGAAGCTCCGACTCTGTTGTGAATTTCCTCTCTGTCCTAGTAACGTAATAGTTGGTAGAAGAGCATCCAGGGAGGGTTGGCCTTGTCCTGGGTGGTGTCTGGTATATGCCTGTTGAATATCCATCCTCACACGTGCAAGAAAGGAGCTTCACAACGGTAGATTTTCTTGCAGAAAACTAAAATGGCGTTTTCACCCTCTGTTGACTCAGCTAAGCCCACCAGTTGGATGTCGCATAACCGCGACCTATCCTCCATCTCAGCGAATGTCTAGCGGAGGCTTAGTACATCATTCTGGAGGCTTCCCATGTCAAGTTTAACTGCTCTCATATAAGTTGCCTCAGCTTGATGAATGATAACCTGTCCACATTTAGTAACTGCCACTTTTCAGGATTCTGTCATAGTCTTTAATGCTTGAATTTTGCCGGAGAGCAGATCCTCGACTGCCTCTTTCTTGGTCAGCCCGTCCTCTTGCTCTTGTTGCGCTGCAGTTGATAGATCCTCCTGCTGTCCATTTGTGTCAGGTGCTTCCTTTTTAGTTGCAGTATCTTTCTGAGATGCTTTAAGTCACACTACTTTTGAACCTTGAAATATAGTTATTATAGCTATAACCGTTTCTGAATTGCAGGATATTTGATGCATTTTAGGACTTTTGAGACGTACAGGCAGCCGCCGGAAGATGGGAATTTTTTTCAGATGAGCATTAGCTGAACTTAACCCAACACTACATCTTCCATATAGCTGAGAGGTGTATTCCCATCCACAATGATGTTTTTTTTTTTTTTTTTCAATTCTTTCCCCACGAGGTACAGAGGGCTCCCGTTGACTCTCACAGCATGTTAGTGATGGTGGCCATATGCCAAAGCCCTTTTAATTATCACACACTATCCCAGAGCTTGACCTTTTCAACGGGGAGATAAGCAGAATCACAACAGAAAAAAAATAAATAAAAAAAATGGACCAAACCTGTAAAATGCCAACTTCAGTGGGATAATATTTACTCTGGAAACACCCGGAATCATCACTAAACACACAGTGCCACTGCAGTGATTTGACAATAAACTGCCGAGCATGTCTCAGATATCAGACATGGTGGGTATTTTATCATGTCTGTTCATCTTATCTCGCCTTCAACGTAACACTGCCTACAAGTGTAGTCTGGTTGACCACGGCTCTTGTCTTTAACAATGGATATGTCATTGTGTAATCTTCAGAAGTAAGTCAGTTATATAAAAATTTATGAATTATAAATAATGCCCCATTTCCACCGTGTGGTCTGCCCAGACTCTGGCTGGATCAATTATCTTGAAGGGGACAGATCTCATTCCAGTGCCTGTCTGATTTTAAACATGACACAAAGTGTAAAGACATAATGGAATTTAAATGAGACAACTCAAATTGAAGCAGTGATTTGTTGCATGGAGAGCACTCGGTAGCAACTTTATTTTATGAGTTCTTTTCACTTGAGCACATTCAATTCTGACTCACCTAGTAATTTGCTCAGCACTTGCAGCTGTGCAGTGACCTATTATACTCATAATGTATCTATAAATTCGGCAATTCATAAGTGGACTAGTCCTTCTGAACACACGGATACAGAATCTTTCTTGCTCACAGGGTTTATCTTTCGAGGACGATATTCCACTGATAAGTGCTGGGAATATAAATAGGAAAGTGGAAGCTGTGTATGATTATTAACATTCGCTGAGGTAGGGCCACGAGTGAAGGCATCGCTACATCATCCAGACCAGTGAGATGGATGAGGGAAGGGGGGGACCGAGGGAAACTAGGCCTTGTTGGGAACCCACAGAGTAGCACGCTGCTTTGAAGAAACCCAGCCCAGGTAATTATCACGTTGCGCCACTTAAATACAAATGAACATGCTTTTTCACAGCGGAGAGCAGTTTAATCAAGTGGATTTGTGTGCATCTGTGTGTATTTGTCTTCCCTCTGCTTGTTGCCCGCGCTCTTTTTGTTTACTTGCGCCTCTTAGCACTTTAGACCACCACACTTCCTGAAACCGAGTATAACATTTGCACTCGGTCGGTCGTTTTTATGCGGAAGTGACTGCTCTGCGCTCTTGTCACACAAGTGTTCCTCACAGTCCGCCACTGTGTTTCCCACCGGCAGTCTGGCACGCCATCCAGCCTGTAGCGAGGAGGCTGACTCTTCCTCTCACTCCCGTGGTCCCACATTTGCCGCCTGCCTGCCTGCCGGCTGCTCCTCAGGCAGTGCCTTTGTCCATCACTAGAGGGAGTGGGTAGCCTAAAGAATAATGAGCTGTAATATGAGCTGCAGGACAGGACAGGAGGAGGAAGTGGAGCGAGAGGGAGAGACCGCTGATCATTCATTAGCCTTACTACAGAGCTGCGGCCACATTGAGCCGTGTACGGCTTCGATACACCTCCTATCTAAAAGACGAACGTGCTGCATGTTGTGTAAGTGTAGCTGGATTGATGCCACTGGACAAATCCTGCGCGGATGTCACGCTATCTGGCAGATGAAAAGATTCTGTGATTGGGATTGAAATTAATAAACACGGAGTTTGCTCTGTGTCTGTCTGTCTATGTTTGTGTGAGACGAGAGCAGGCGGGGGTGGGTGGAGGGGGCGGGGGGAGGCATACAGAGTCAGATAGATGGATGGAAACATGACAGTAGCAGACATCCGCTGAGTGATAAAGAGACACAGCCACGCTCTTGGACTCTCACAAAGCGGCAAGTTCAGCGCATGCTAAATATTACAGCGCATCTCCTGCAGCATCTCAAATCTCTTCCCTCCGCCGTTCCTCTGAAGCCCTGCTCGTGTCTCCCAGCTGCAGCCTGAGCCTGTTTGCTGCCCTTTCACAGCTCACTTGCCACACATGAAAATGTTTATGTGGCCCTAATTGAATTTAGAGCTACATGGTTTACCAGATAGAAAAGCATTTGTAGAGCAGGCTGCTACAAGGGAGATAATCCGGCTAGTAAAGATTCTTCGCTTCTGCAGCCTATCTCTGTGTTTAAGGAGCTTTAGTTTTAGCCATCACTGACAGAGGGAATTCATGTGAAGCCAGTGCTTAGAAGTATATGCCTGGGGATGCAGTGGTCACATGAAGCCAGAGGTGTGTAAACTAACCTTTATAATTTTCCCCTCTGATCATGACGGCGTTGGTTGTCTCGATACTCCACAGATGGACACACAATTTAATGTTGTGGTTTATGACACCATTATCAGCCCCAAACTTCCAGCATTACACAACAAATCTGTTTGTTGTGCAATGCTGGTGCAGTTTACTTTGACAAAAAGTGAAACATGAAAAATGTGGTACAGAAAAATGATCGATTCCAAAAGTTATAATTACTAAAACGAGAATCGTTCGACAGCTAGAGGTCAAAAAACTCCGTGGCTCCACTCTCCCATTGACTGCACCAGGGGTAGCTGCCTGGAAAGCGAAACTACTCTCACGAGACTTTCAAAATGAAAGAGTGCAGTTACTAGGAAATGATGATCATAGTTATCTGCTTCCAAAACATTACAAATCCTCCTGCAGTGGTTGTGACTGAGAGTAAAGAGTGATTTGTTAATTTTTAGAATGATTTTTTTCTAAAACATACTGGGTAGCTGTGCTGTCTTAACCTAACCAAACTGTTTCATAATGTTATAAACATTCACAGTTTGTGATACTAAGTGTTTGTCAGCAGGCTTTGTTTGAAAGTCTAACTGGTCACGTGTTATTGGTAACACGACCATGGAACCTTTATTTCGAAAGGGTCACTGGACGTTGCAAATTATGTATTATTGCTAACTTCACTGTGGAACTGTTCACATGTTGAATTTCCTCCGGGATCAATAAAGTATCTATCTATCTATCTATCTATCTATCTATCTATCTATCTATCTATCTATCTATCTATCTATCTATCTATGTAAAACTAATGCAAGAGCTGACCAAGCTGACGTTTTTGATGCATTGGAACATGTTGGAACATTCATACTTTACAGAGGATGTTTGTCCTGGCCCCCCTGATATCTGGAGTATTTTCTAAACTGCTGGTTGAAGAATGATTCATGGATTCATAGAAAATCATCTTTTACTTTTTTATATAGGCAATAATCAAACATAATACATCAAAACAAACATTATGCATATGCACATGTTCTCCAAGCAGCATGTCATGTGCAACTAACTACAGCCAAGCTTTTGATTTACATGGTTGCTAATTATCAAGGTGGCGGGTGACTAGATCTGCAGGCATACACAGGACAAAAAGTTCTGGTGGGATTCTGTCCTTGTACCATTGGGCCCCAGATGTGGAATTCATCACTTGACTATCTCTGGGCTGTTTTTATTTTTAGAGGCTTCTTTCATGACCTTCGTGCTTTGCTTCCCGTCACTCAAGAGGAAAGAGATGAGGTGAGATGATGTGACAAAGATGGCGCATGACATTCAAACACATACATGATGATTCCTCTGTTTCGTTGCAGCAACAAGTTCATCATAGAATACTGGACCTTGCAGATCTATTGTTGTGGAAAGGTTACAGCGTTCAGTTGTGTTGTTGATGCGATGTTTCAGCCACATCCACAATAAATATACATAAGCGTGAACAGCAGAACAATATCAGCATGTTTAGGACACTGTCTGTCATGTCTTATTTTCCTGTGGATAGAATGTCAATATATACTCGGCAGCAGCCCTTCAGTGTATTCCCGTGATATTACTTCTCATGTCATCCCCATGCCATGAGCGACCCCTGCAACTTGAAGCGGCTGAGTTGTCAACACAAGTTCAGAGATCAGGGGAAGTGTGGTCTCTGCTCCCCTGCCCACGCACCGAGTGACGGGCACCCAGAGCATTACAGTGTTGATAGGAGAGGGAGACAGGTGATGGGTCAAACAAATCAATGACACATAGAGTGTCACAACAGAAGTAAAACAATTGAATGAATTATTTTGTACGTACCCAGTTATGCAAAAAAAAAAAAAAAAAAAAAAATGGAATTCAAGTAATCTAAATTAAAATCGTTCCTGTTATTCTGCTTGGTCATAGAACGATTTCATTTCTCACTACAGTTAACTTGTAATTTCATTCATTCTAATGACGGTTATATCCTCAAATGAACTGAATTTCCAGAGTCATCCATTAACATGTTCGGAGACTTAATGAGGATGGAACAATGCCTCAGCAAGAGGAGATTTCAGCATTTTAATTTTGAGCATGTAGTCGGTTGCGTCTCAAACATTTTAACGGTTTGCTATCAAATTCAGTGCGCGTCTTTCACACGCGTGCGTACATGCATGCACACGCATTCTGTCGTACACAGAGATCTATAAAAAAAAGAATCCAGTCGGAGTTGATATTTTCTTATCAGCTGGATATCAAAGAGCCTTGATCCATAACAGGCTATATTCCTGCTGCCGCCTTGGTCTGCAGCATGAGGGGGGCCTGAGGAATCCATTTGAAAGAATCTGAATACGCGGGAGTCTGGGGAGCGTCATTTTTTGCTCTGCTGCATCGAGTCATCATGGAGTGGGTAATTCAGCCGAGTGGAAAGTGTTCTATCAGGAGGCAGACAAAGAGCGTGCCAACATGCCAAAGCTCCCACTCATACTCAAACCTTAGATGAAACACTGAGACGAGACAATAGCTCATTACTGTGGGAACGTGACTGGAAGCACGCTGAAATAGGTGCAAAAAGGAATGTAGGGATATCAAATACCCTGTGCACATGTATGTTGTGTAGACGGCATGCTCACAGTTCCTGTGTTACGGAGAGTGACATGAGGTGTGGGTGGATTCACGATTCGGACTGTATCTGCTCCTCGGGCACTCATGTGCATGGTGGGGGCTGGGACTGAAATTACTGAAAGAGCCCACTCCACATGTTTCTGTGCTCCCTCTGGGGCTGCCACTGTAGTAGAAAACTTCTCCCACTACTGTGCTGTGTAGCAGTAGGATGGAGTTAAGTCTCGTGGCAACTGCAAAGAGTAAACTGCAAAGTTGACACTGTGGCGTTAGCGCTTCAGTGGCTGGGTGTGAATAATCCATGTTAAGATGTTAGCCCTATTCAGACCAGTGTGCTGCAGAGAGAGCTTGGACAGATAATGACTGTGTGAGAACCACAGGAAATGTGTGTCTTCAAAGAGGAAGAGCTTGTGTCAGGGGTTCAGTGACCACCAGGATTGTTCCATCCCTGAAGAGAGCTGTAACTCCCTAAGCCAACAACACATTGCCACGTTCCATGTTGTGTATTGTGGTATTTCTATTTCATTTACGTAAGTAAGAGATCTGAGTGCTTTCATCACCAAAGATTCTGTGGTTTCATGGAACATAAAGGGATTTGTCTCACTAATACTTTATGAATTGAATCCCCAAATATAGAAACAAAGGGCATTTTCTATCATGGATTATATGTACTTAAATAGGCAATCTCTAAGATTTCTGTAAGCGGCAATTGCAGGTGTATTTTTGGACCTCACTGCTTCCCAGAGCCTCAGTGTCCCCTGTATGATGTCAGCCAGTTGGCAGCTTTGCCACGCCTCCATAACAACACCACATGAAAGCAAAAAGGAGATGACGTCTGCTGAGGGAGTAATTATAACACTAACTACTGACTGAATACAAAATGGTTGCTATGAAAGTAACATTATATACATAGGGTTGGGCTGACTTGGCATATGACGATGTTTAAAGTGAAACATTGTGATGAACGATGACATTGTTGTTTATGAATCTGAGCCAGCGTGTCCCCTCAGTGTTGTAAGGCAGCAGTTGTGTATTAGCTCACCACTGTAGCTGCCGCTGTGTAACCGTTGCTCTGACATGAATCTCCAACTGTCTCACCCTGCAGAGGAAACTCTCCTGCTACCACCGACAAACATCCCTGTGCCAGATTTAAAAGAGTCCTTCTCTCCGCACCACATGTCCGTTACTTAGCTTAGTTCAGCTTCATATGCTGTAAAACAATGTTGGCTGACTAGTCAAGGAAGCTGAGCTAAGAAAACTGCTTTAAAACACTGAGAGAAACACTTGCCCGCAGGAAAATTAACACTGCTGCCACAAATGTAACTGAGTGTCTTGGATTTGCCTAACTGAGCTGGTTAAATAAGAAAACAACACAATGGACACGGAGATGTAATGTTAGTGCTATGAGCAGCAACACGCTTCTTTCATTTCCTCTCATGCATAGCACAACAATTCTTGCCCTACGGCAACTCTGAGGGGACACACCACTTGATTGTGCTCTCTAGTGGGGAGTTGTTATGTTCTGATGGTCAGGGATTAGTAGTCCACGACTGTTAGCCATCTGCCCAACCCTAGTATACACTAGTATTTATACCATACTTACTCATTGTCTAACATTAAGCAAACTTATTCTAGTCATTATGATGCAAACCACCGACTCTATCTGGCCGACCAACCGCTGCTGGTTGAACACGTCACTAACTGTGCGCCACTTGTGATATGTTCTGGGAAAGTCGCCACCAACACAAAGTGTACATGTTTGGTATTATAGCAAATGCAAGAGCTTTCATCAGTGGGTCATATATTCAACCATCACTGTGTTACCTCATTCAGCAAAAAAAACAGGTATATATTGAGATAAAAATCATTAGACATTATCACTTTAAATAGCGGTCTTTAAAATGCAATATTGTTGTATCCAAAACTTAGTGTCATAGGCAGTAATACAGTGTAAATACTCTACATTAATTGAGGTAAAGACAAGAGAAAGTGCGTTCAGGAGGGTGATATGTGTGTCACTTTTAAATAACATTATTTATGCCTCATCTAGTCCACCAGCTAATGTCCACCATAACAACCAATTTCTACTATGTGAACAGATTCCAAAAGGCCTAAGTGGTGGCATATGTTTCCCCAAATTAAGAGCCTGTTAGAGCATGTGAATTGGCTGCGCTTTCAGCGACTCCCCAGATGGATGGAGATTTCCCCAAGGACAGGAACTTAAACCATCTCCTCAGCTCCTGCACCTCCTCCTCTCTTCTAAGGGTCCTTCTGGCTATTACAGATATCTTGGTACCACTTTGTGACCTTGGCAGGATATCTTTCTCTCTATTAGACACATATAATATTCGCTTCCATCCATCCTAAAAAGGTGTCGGCTAAACCTCAGGGAATGTCACATTTCACCCGATTTCAAGGACGATGTCTTTCGAGGCACATTTAGTTTAGTTGTTGGATCATTTCATCCTTGAGTTAGAAGACACCTCTTTTTTTTCTCTCAACAGGGACTTGGAAGAAATTAGCTTTCTCAAAACACTGACATCAAACAACAGTTTAATACAACGCTGATGAATCCACAGTCTTGCCTCTGGCACTCAGGATGATCTCTCCCTGCCATCAAGACTGCCTAAAAATGAAAATCTCACTTGAAGCTATGGTTATATAGCAATTAAAAACAATCCATTTGTTCCCCCATAGTCTAATTTTAAACCCTGGGAGGTAGAATCATGGTATATATATTTGCCTCAGCCCTATGGGATGCAATTAGAGACCTACTCCTGTTTGAGATTCACGGTCATTCACATGCACTCAGAAGTGATTTATTGATATACACAAACAAACAGCGTAAATCTTGATTAGTAAACAGCCTGTGTGGTGACGGCGTCTGGAACCTCCCACTGTGGATGGTGGATGGCGGAGCTCCTCCGGCCATTTCTCTTTAGGTCTGGCAGCCCTATGGCAGCCGCTGGCTGTGTCTTAGTAAATCCAGTGTGGATGAGGAATGAATGCTGATCAATTAGAGGACTGCATTAAAATGGTCAGGCTCCAAGAGGATGGCTGCCATGCCTCCCTGGCACAGATATGAAACTGCTGTTTGAGCTGCAATTCATCTTTTCCTCTGGAACAAAACATAAGCATCATTATTACTTCATTTACTCATATACCAGATTTTTTTTTTTTTTTTTTTACAAAACATAACCACTGTGAAACAATCATGAAATCATGCTTTATTTATCTGTTTCACTGCTTTTTTCTTTATGATCCCACAGATAGAGGTTAGTACAGGTACATTGGAATACGAGTGCATTTCTCTCAGAATCAGCTTGTATCAAGACAGCCAAGGAAAGGGAATTAGAAGAGAGAATGCGCACAAAAAAAGTTGAAAAATATACACTATATATCATCATCCATTCTCTAGCTGACTTGACCAAAACAAAAATACCCATGAACCTCCTCTGCAAAACAAATAACTGCAGTAATTGCTTAATTCAAATTCCAAAATTGACTTAGTGTGCTTATTTTATAGTTAAGATTTTGTTATATTTGCACAGAGTCAAGCTAGCATCTAATTTAAGAGAAACTATAGGAAAATCTATAGTTCGAAATGTTAAACTCTGCATGCTAAATGTTTCATCACGTTGCTCCAAGACCTAACCTTTAGCTTCTAGTTGACATTAGTAATCCCTGTGAATTGTCCTGCTTTATCCATTCTGTTACTTTGTTCTATTAGAAATACAGAAATGTGTTTGATTCAGAGGTCTGGAATTGGTGGACACAACAAAATTTCTGATTGCCAATTAAATTTTTCTTGGATTTGACTTCATTCCTTAAGTGATTATGCCTTGGTCAATGTTCATCAAAGAGCCATGTATTTTCTACTGTGGTTGCGTCTTTTGTCCTGATTATTCAACTGTGTCACCTAACAGTGACTATGCAGAAAATAAACTGAACCCAAGATGCCCAAAATAACTCCCACTGTCTGAAAGTAAAAAATAAAAATATTCATCAGTTGCTGTGTTTACTGACTAGTGCTTGCAGTGTCACATTTATACATCCATGTAAACCCTTAAGTGCTGATACTGTACAGAATTTGTAGTGGAAATCAGAATGCAAAATCCGACATCTTTGAACATGTGATGCGTGGGTGACAAATGTTGTAGCCCTGAAATACATTTGATGAGAGCAGTGACACGGTGGAAAGAAAGTGGATTTGCAGTAAGTGGTTCTTCGTCATGTTTGACCTGAGCCTCTCTCCGGATGGGAGAAGATTGAGCGGGTGACGGGAGGGATGAGGGGGGTTGGCTGCAATCTCTTGCTTCTTCTGTCATACAGAACTCAAGGATAGCACAAATGGTAGCCAGTTAAGCTCTCAGAGTCAGCAGCCTGCTAGTGTCTTTATCTCACAAAAAGTAAATTAAATGCATCATTATAAATAATTGAACAGCTATTGTGCATGTTTTGCTTATTTTCAGGCTCATACATTTATTTTGGGTTTCAATATTCAAAAACGTATTTTTCTTATACTTTATTACTATTGCACCTTCTTTCTGAACACTCTGTAGGTGCCTGTCTCTTTAAAGTCTGTCTTTCAATAAGGTCTGTTCTGATTGGTCAGCTCTCACTAGCCTGAGCCGGCATCGCCATCTGTGTTTTCACATCAGCTCTACCTGTGTTTTAGCAACCTCAACCATTCTAAGAGTACAGCTGTAGTTGATAACTTTATAGATGTGACATCATAACCTTAAGGATGGCCTGAATAGATTTTTTTTTTCTTTTTCTTTCTTTTTTTTATTTTTTTAGAATTGAATTGATAGATTCTTTATGATGGAGTTGACATTCTTGTTTGACCTAAGGTTAGAGAAAATGACTTTTCTCAAAAACTGGGATGACAGCACTCAATGATCGAAGTTGGCATTTTAAACCCCTCGCAACAACAGTCAGATCAAATGTGTTATGTCAAGGTCGTGATGAGCACACATGTACTTCTTTACTAATGATGAAGAATGGGTCTCAACTCTATGTACAGCAGTTCTACAAGGACCATACACTAAATGCCTGATAGCCTCCTTAATTGTGTCCTACAAATGTATAGTTATGTCAAGGTTCCGAGTAACCTAACTAACATGTGCTTCTCAGATAATAATGTCCAATATGTTTCAGCATCATGTACGGCAATCCTACATTGACTAGTAAGTGACTGATGGCATCCCTCGATGTATCCTACAAACAGCATCTTGCACCACCGCACAGGTACAGCATAGTTTTAAGGACTCAATCAGTAACTTCCTACAACAGTGATTGTGTCTACGGGATTATGAGAAATAATTACAGGCTGAGAGGGTGATCTGCACCAATCTGGGGATGTGATGCGTAACGCGAGCCCCTGAGCCTGATGAAGGGCCTGCCATGTGACAGAGCATGTGGCTGATGGCGTAGGGGAAGGGAGGAAACACAGCGGGAGAGAGAGATTGTTTTGAACTGTAGCGGTAATTAACGGCCTTCATGCTGAACGTGAAAACCCCTCTCTGAGCTTGTCTAATCAGACTCACACCCACCCTCACTGTGTCCCTCATGATGTCGCTCTCTCTGACTCGCTCAGTAATTTGCTCAAGGTCTCTACACTTATCTTTTAAGTTTTCCTTCTAAAGTGGTAGGGGCCAAATGAGGAATATGATGCCACAGTTTTTTTTAATTTTTAGTTTTTTTTTTTTTTAATTAATACCGGTCAGTTAACACGTTTCTGGGCTATTTGACATGGTTTTAAAATACATTCCGACATGTCTTGTAGATTTTTGTTATCAGGCATCCAAGGTAGTAAAAGGAGATATAGGACCGGTTCATTTTCCATTAAGACATTTTCAGGGTTTGGATGGGTATCACGATCTATCGCTAGAATCTGCACAAATGATAAGCAATGGTGTTCTTAGATTAAAAAAAAAAAAAAAGAAAAAAAAAAAGTCAATGGCTCTCTAGGGGCATTTGGGTAGTTTACCCAATGCTGAGGGCATGATGGCATGAAGCATGTTAAATTTGATGCAGTTCTGATTTACACATCAGATTTGTCTCCTGCTGATCGGAACTATTGCTGAGACTCAAGGCCTCAGTTTGCTTCAAACACAAAGGTGTTATTGTATGTATTCTCAACTACTTGACCAGCAGTGTGTAACATTGAAATTATGTATGGAAATGTGCAACGGTATTCTGTGCACTTCAGTACTTTCTCCAGTGCTCTTGTCATTATTACTGAACTTTTGCAGCACCTCCACTTGTGTCCCTTTGCAGTGGCTGAGACAAATAGAAAATCACCATCCACGACTACTTGCCAACATTAAAGCTGACATCTTAAATTCCCTCTATGAGAGAACAGGATTTCTGAGATATTAGATGAGAATAGATAAATACTTTATGAAGCTTAAATACTCATCTGCCCAACTTATACAAGTGCAAGCTTTCCCAGCTCATTGGGTAATGAAAATAGGTGTAATTTTGACTGACCATTCAATGCCTACTAAACTGCATTGTGTCATCTAATGTTGTTGTGTCTAAATATGCTTAATGTGATATGTGGTTTCTTCTTATATAAAACTTGACAATGGCTTTATTTTCAGAGCAATATCAATAACCGTCACATAATGTGTTTGTAAAGACAGCCTTAGCAGTGCTACTATTCATTAATTCTACATTGTGCTTATGTTGTTCTTGTTTTCTTTCCTAAGCATCAGCTTAACTGCTTATGGCTGACTTGATCCATGAGCTGGCTTGACAGTTCACATTAGCCATCCCTTCTCTTTGAAGCGATACTTGTCTGATTTTTTGTAATGGTGAGAACGCGGTGGAAATGAGCTGCAGAGGAAAGATTGGGTGAGAAAAGGTAGCGTGAGCGCGAAAGGGGTTGGCGACTAGGTCAGGGTGTACCCCACTTCTTATGCAATGAATGCTGGGCTAGGTTTTAGCCTCCCAGCCCATGAGAATGGATGCATGCACTAGAGACAGGGCATTTCTTTTGGAAGTTTAATTTGTTACTTGTTCCCACTAACCAGGGCCGCCTTTACCCCGAGGGGTACCTCTGGAGTTTTGTGTGTGTTGACATAATTTGTGCTTAGATGATTTGAAGGGAAAAGTAAAAGTAAATAAATGTGATTGATCACCTGTTAGGGCTGTATGGTATGGTTAAATCAATGATTGTGCAATTCTCTTCCAATTAGTTTCAAGAAATTGAAACTTCAGTTGCCGATGATACAGCACTATTACAATGACCTGTATGACAGAGAACCTTCATCAGAATTGTATTATTGTGATTATTGTGATAGATATTGCAATTGCAACATGATTCATAAGGAGCGGTAATGATTTTTTTTTTTTTTAATTGCATCACACTTTCTGTTGTCACTGAAAATCATGATGATGGGTCTACTCCAAACCAACATGTTTTCTTACATTACAGAACAAGTGGGCTCGGATATATCTGCAGCACTAAAATACTTCATCATAATGCTGTTTTGTCACACACACGTAACAAATGATCATTTAAAAACAATGTAATACCTGAAAGGTATTGCACATACAAAGGATTATCACTTGAAATTGCACACCCTAGTCTTGCATTTTAGCATTTTAGCTCTTTGTTTAGCTGCCCCAGCACCTGACTGTCAGCTATTTTCTTTGAAAAAGGTTTTTAATAATAACCATATACTACCTGCCTAGTGCTGTTTTTGGCGGCCTGTTTTAATTTCAGTTTTAGTCTAGTCGCGGTGTCAAACTGTCATATGACAAACTGTCATAGTTTTTATTAGTTTTTTTCACATCTACACATTTATTATTTTTAGTAATGCAATTCTATTTAACCCAGTTAATATAGTACAAATACCTAGTATAGAATAGACAAAACCAGAATTTTCAAGTCAAACAAGGTTATCTTATTATTATATTATTGTTACCTTATAGACTCAAGAATACATTAAATTCCAGACACAGAAGACGCACTGATTTGAATTTACAATGTATTTATTTTACCTACCAAACAAGTAAGAAGTACACACGCATAAATTTAGATCAAATAAATAAAATAGCTTCAGATGACAATGCCAGAAAAAATTGACATTACATTCCTTGAGATGTCTCTTAAGATTTTGTGGCCGCATTTCTCCCCGTCATTTTCCACAGCACATTTGGGTTTCTTTTCCACTTCTATGTAATGAAAGTGTGTCCAAATGTTGTGTCTTCTTTTTTTCCCAAAGATGAATCCCAGCTAGCCGGCCATCAGTCCCTTTCTTTGTGTCAGACTTAACTTTGTGTATTGAGATGTCGTTAATGTTAACCCACCGCAGACGCATCATTTAGAGGATGCGTCTGCGCAGTGCGACCTGATGCAGCCCCTGAACTGAGACTCAGGAAACAGAAATATTGCAAAATAATAATAATAATAGTGAGACAAAATAATGTTATAACATTTCGTCTCTTCTCGTTTTGGTCAACGAAAATGAAGAGATATTTTAGCAGAATTTTTATTTTGTAAACCTAATTTAGTGCTGTTTTTATTCGTCAACAATTTTGCATTATATATTTGATTATAGCTGGACCAGTGAGTCTGGACTTTGATGGTACTATCCTGCTATGTTTACCCCAGTACAGTAACATTTCAGCGCAGCAGGAGGTTACTGTGGTTGACAGGTATGAACTCTTCAACTTCTCAATTTCTACTCTAGACAGCCTAATGTTTAGTCTTGACTCCGAAGTAAATAAAAATGCAACCTTTTGTTTATACACAGCATGACAGACATTTAATTTTAGTACATTTTTTGACAGGCAACTTCAGATGCTCCATAAATTATACAGTATATATATGTTTCCCATGTTCTCCTGCTCCACTGGGGGTTCAGTGTCACTTTCAATTTGCCACCCTCTCTCACCATTGACCTATTTCTGCTATCGTTCGCACTTACTGCTGTTCCCCTGAGCGTCGTGCTGACCCAGTAACCCCCTGCAACACCTGGCCAGAGGCCCTCTGGTAGCCGGACAATGGGCCACAGTTCAAACTAATATTAGACAATCAAACAGGCCTATGTCATGTTTTGGAATAATGAGGTATATCACTTAAATTTCATTTAACATTTGTTAACTGGACTTGCATTTAAAGAGCACTTTGCTGATCTACCAACCACTCAGTGCAGTTTGTAACACTTGCTTCATTCACCCTCACACACACTCATACACTGATGGCAGAGGCTGCCATTACAAGGTTCCAATCTGCTCATCAGGAGCAATTAAGCACCTCCTTGCCAAAACACCCTACTATGGCCACACACCAATTGAACAACCATCAGGAATAATTTGGGGATCAAACCACCGACCCTCCAATTAGACTACCATCTGAGCCACAGCCACCCCCAAGGGGAGGAAAAAGGTAATTCACTTGCAAAGTCAGAGTTGCATGTATTCCCTTCATTTCTGCGACGTGTTCTAAAGATACAGAATCGAGCCAAGAATTGTGCGCGTGTAGCAGTAGAAATAGCTGAGACTCTGAATTTCTGGATCACATGGCACAGGAGCCATACATGAGAATCTTGTCTCACGCATGCAGAAATGTTAAGGACGCTGAAATATAAAGTTAACGCCACACAGCAGCGTTGCACGTGCATCCAGTGTGCCCAGCCTGTCAGACTTTAAAAATAAATCTCCCTGTGAAACATTTTAAATATGATGAGTTTGGGACTATTACATGAAATGGCTGCATTTTGGTTAGGTTTAGGTTTTGTTTTGGTGTAAAATAAGAACATTAGTCACATTAGTTGCATTATTTGGAAATTGCAGCTTTGGCAATTTTTCAACAACTTGCTATCACAACTGCTAGCAGCCTACTGTGCAGGGCAAAAAAACAATTTGACCTAGAAATCCTGATCTCAGGAGAACTGTGTTTTCATGTTTTAATTGAGCAATGGCAGACACAATTTTTTTGTTTTCCAATCTGTATGTGGATAGGGTATTTTTTCTATAACCATTAATTAGTATGTATTTCATTAAAATAAGTTAAAGCAAAGTTGTCTATTTCAGTTTAAGGTAAGATAAGTTATGCAACATGAGTTTAAAACAAGTCAGCAGTGTCTAGGGCTGTTGTCTTTATTATTGATTAATCTGCCAAATATATTCATGTCTATATTTTCATTTAGTCTATAAAATGCCGGGTGTTACACCAGGCCTCACCTAGCCCTAGCAAGTCACATGAAGGTTGGTTGGGTAAACAACCAACAAGTGGCCACAACGACTCTGAAACTCAGAGCTCACAAGTGTCCTTAACAACTCTGTAAGGACACTCCCACATAGAGTTTAAAAGCCTGCAACTCCTCTCCAGTTAGTTAGAACTGAAAAAAGCTTCTTGGATGAGAGGTGAAATGTCTTCAAGAAACTGGAACATGTCCAGTTGCCGACAATACAGTCGCCACAAACAATGTAATGAAGATGAGCATCAGGAGGATTTAGAAGTGGTTATATACTGACTGAAAAATAACTAGTTTTATGCCGTGTACCTGCACCACTGATCATAGTTATATCACAAGTCAGTCTGGGGGTACCACACTCTGACACAGCTAATTAACATCTCCACATTGCCTTCAAGCTGGGCGTAAACATATATATGCGGAAACGGCAAACACAAGCGGCAAGCACATCATATGAAAAGAAAAGCAGAGGGAATGTCTTTCATCATCAAATCATGATCTAGTCTTATTCCTATCAGGTTCACTGTGGTGTAGACCTGTAGTGTTTGAGAGCGGGGGAGGCTATTCTGTCGTAAGATGTGAAAAGTGTCAGTACTTGTGCAACCCCCTTCGTTTAGCACGACCTTCCGCAAGGCAATATCAGGGCTTGGCAACGCTTTGGCTTTTGTCACAGAGGATACATATGGGCAAGGGCACTCTGAGAATGAGCTCTCAGTATAGTCGGAGGGCATGTTATATCGCCAAATTAATTAATGAGACTAATTGATGACATAACGTGATGATGGCAGCCTTCCATGCCATTTCATCACCTTTGGGTTGTGAGAGGAGCGGGACGGCTTTTAATACAGCACATATGTGCAAACATTAATTATAAAGCACCTGGATATGCACACACACACACACACACACACACACACACACACACACACACACACACACACACACACACACACACACACACACACACACACACACACACACTATTCATCCTCATGTTTTTCTTATACTTCTTTTCCAGGATCCCACTATTCAGAATTGTTCTTTAATGCACTCATTACTTAATAAACCCTGGGATTACCTTACTAGTCAGCATATTATGCAGAATTTAAAGCAAAATTGAGGCTCAAATAGGGATTCCAGCTGATTGTCTAAACAATAGCCACAGCCGGCTTCTGTTAAACACTGTAGCACTTTGCCTTTGGGCTTTTTTTGTCTAGTCTTGTAATTTAATTAAATCTATAAACATTCAGTCACAAAATTACCACTTCATGGTTAAAGCTTCTCCATCAACAGTGCAAACTTGAAGCTTAGTGTGCTTTAAGCTGGGGGGCTTCTATGCCAGCTTTTAATTTTTCTCTTTGTTATGTAGACCAAACAGAATAAATGCTCCTCAGAGAGCCTTGGCAGAGAGAGGATGTGACTCCTCAGGCCCTGAATCCTAATGACTTGTAAATAAATATATAATGTCATCACTTCATTAATTGTACCATGGATCCCGCAGTGAGAGTGCTTCCTCTCACATCATGTCACCCTGTCTTTAACTGCGTGGGGCCTGATGTGACTTGTGTGGAGAGCATCTGTGTGTGTTTGCCGCTTGTGCACACACACTCATAAATGCAGCAGTTGTTGTGCAGCAGCTATAATCGTTGATTTATTATATTTTATATGTTATATGGCATCCACCAATTCATCATCAGTTGCAACAGTTGCTAAACGAGATAAAGAAAGACAAAGACGAATGGCATCGATCATTCATGTTTCTTATCACCAGGAACAAACTGTAGCGAACTGCTAGAGTCAACATTTTGCATGAGACATGTGTGACACTACTGTCATCCCATATTACCATGAATTAATAAAGTTGTCCCACATCCCATTTGTGATAGATGTACGTTTCCCCCAGACATAGTGATCCAGGAAGCAGTTTATATATGGACTGTTTCCTTTTTTTGCCAGGGATGGACAGCCTTTTAATAGCCCAATTAGCATTCTTGGCTTGTAGGCGAGACAAAGCTGGCAAAGCGTGTCCCTCATTCTGGAAAAGCGCTCCTCCATTCTGAGGATACAGCTTCAGTTTCATGCTCCGACGGCAGAACAGACTGTACACACAGACGCAGATGAAAGTGGCGATGTGAAGAATTCCTTCACAGAGAGTTGTAGGAAAATCCCTTTTTAATTCAGTCTGATCCAGGGGTATTACACTCAAGGAGCTTTGCCAATTGTCATTTAGCTCAACTTAATTTTCAGGTATTTAACGCTCTTAGAGAGAGAATCTGCATAGTCCCTGCACAATAAAAAAAAAAAATGTCACTGTTACACATTTCACATCCTCTGGTAATAAATGATAGCATTTAAAAATTGCGTGGATTAGTTTAATCCGAGCAGAGCTTGGTTTCCATCTTGAGACAGCACAGATACAAACAGGTGACTGGCTGTGATGCTTTCACATGCAGACTGTGAAAAGTTACATGTCTTAGAAGGATAACAAATGACTGCATGTTCCATCACAGCATCATATATATATATATATATATATATATATATATATATATATATATATATATATATATATATATATATATATATCAAACTGTTGGACCAAATTTACAGAACACCTGAAGGTTCATCTGCAGGGTTGATTCCTTATTTGGCCCCCAAACCAAGACATCCTCATACCTAAACAAGTGAACAGGTAGATTGCCAGTGTCTCCCAAAATGACACAAATCACTGGTCCCAAAACGACTGTTGTAGTGCAGCAGTGATAGTATACTCACAGTTTGGTTAGGTTTAGGTGAACATCATTAAGTTTGACAAAAAGTAACCATGAAAACAACTTGTTTAGGTTTAGGAAAAGTTTGTGATTTTGCTTAAAAAAACATCACCACATCACTTTATTATCTTTTGTTCCATGAATTAAAATAACTCACTGTTGACATCTGGTTTTACATGAGACAGAAAGAGCAGTCTGAATGAACGTCCTGTGCTTGTTTTACGCCTTTCTATAAAATCTGTACAGTTTTTATACCACTCAACTTCATCCTTTGTTGCTGTAATAACTACTTCAAGAAATGTAAATATGGATATACTTTCACAGTCAACCTATATGAAGGACAGGCTCACCCAAACAGTATATATCATAAATAATAATAAAACAATGGTCATATTTATTTTACCATTACGCACGGTTATAATTAAATTGAAAAGCAGCTTTTCAGCCATGTTCACGTTCCATGGTAGTTGCAAAAAGTTATTTTCCTCTGAAAGGCAAAGACAAACATCACACTTGCTGCACAGCATGTTAATGTACGTTTTATTGCAATGTCCCTTCTTTGTCCTCACAGGAAAAAAAATGTGTGATTCATCCAGCAGACATAGAGCAACATTAACATTCATTTGAAGTGTTTCTGGCTATTCTGGATGTTCTTTTGGAATAAAAGACAATATTAAATAAAATCTCCAAGCTGAGGATGCTTCATGATGTTTACACGCTATTTGCTAAATGTATCTGTCATTTGTGCAGGTGAAATTAAGTTCATCTGTGTTTTTCTGTGCAGAAGCTGCCTGCTGTGTCTGGAAGCACAGTTGATTAGAGTGATGACACTAAAACAAAATGGTTTAGCTGTGCACCATAAAGAAAAAACAAGGCGACTGGCACTTAGTAAAACACCTTTCTCCAGCAAGGCCCAACAGTCCCCTTTTTGTACTCACTTGCAGATACTAGCCTCCCAAATATTGCAATTTTATTTCAACAGGATCAATGCATTATCCCCTGAGAAACTAAAGAAAATGTTGAAATTTGCACCCTTTCACAACACATTGACTCCTAAATTCACAGGAAAAAGTCTAAAGCCTCACTGTACTCGATGCTAGGAATGTAAACATTATCATAGCTAATGTCGCCATAGAGCAATTAAAACAAAAGTCTTGTTTATATTGGGCAGACTGAGGATCGACTTGAGCTTTGCGGAAAACATTATTGAGCTTGTTTGCCTGCCTTTTTTGTGTATATTTGGAGAAGCTTGTTTCTGAGTTTCTTTAAACATTTTTCACTGAAAATAGCAGCCTAGAAACTCCAAAGGAGGATAACAATGAAGAGACAAAGCTCAGAAACAAATCAGTGCCATCTGCACATCGGCTTTTTTCATGCATTTCAAGTTTCAGGTTGATTGCTTTACAGGTAAAACTCTATCATCCGTACACCATAAACCACTAACCTGTGTAGAATGGACACAATTTAGCTCACTTTCCTCCTGCTCTCTGACAGCTTTAGAGCCAGATAGTCTTTTTTTTATAACTAGTTAATTTAAAATACGGCCACAGTTATGACCCTCAAGAATCATCATTAGGCTACATCCTAATTATAATCCAATAAAGACGGGAAATAAAGGAATTTAGATAAATAAATCAGCCCTCGGCTTGGCAGTGTATACATATTTTTAATTATCTTAGAGGACGTTTATTTTACTTTCATCAACTTGTCCTTTAATGCATGCCTTTGTTCTATTTTGTGTCTGGATTTAGACTCCAGGTGAAGATGTGTATTGGAGGTCATAATTAAAAACCATGCCAAGCCTGCACAGATAATGTGTTTGAATCAATTGAGGCTTTTTCATCAATACTCCTACTTTGAAGTCATGTCTGACTCCATCTGGTCATTAGTATATGCAAAATACTGCATGTTTGCCGCCTCAAGGTTGAAGTGATGTTTCTTCCGCTATTAGCTCCTCAGCTAGTTAGCGAGGCAAATGCAGTAGATGAAAAACATGAGCTGGATTTTCATATTACTCCAACACATTATACTCTCTGGCAGAGGAGCATGCTGCTGAGGTCACTGTTGTGTGAGGCGGACCTCCCTGCACGTGGCAGGGAGCATTTTTCTCTCCGCGTTGACCCTGTTTGAACCTCTGGTCACCTCATTGAATTTAGGTATTTTTCTCATCATGCATGGCGGTGCAATTGCACACAGAGGACTAACTATGAGCATAATGACTCTCTGGGCTGAATTCCCTTAAATTGAATTCCACTGAATAATCACCCTGCAATATAATGACCCATTACCCATTTACTAGAATTGTCTCATTTGTCTTTTAAAATGGCTATTAATTTGGTCATAATGTATTATCTTTTACCATCAGATTTAAGCGCAGACATGTGTCAATGAACACGGTCATATGACTTAAAATATTCAAGCATCTTTATTTTTTAAAAGATGTCCTCACACTTGGTCCACATCAGTGGCAGATACAGAACGTCATTAATGGGTATGCTTGGATGGGCCTCATTTAAAAAAAAAAAAGCTTTTATAGTTATACACACACATACACACACACTATATTGCCAAAAGTATTCACTCACCTGCCTTAACTCGGATATGAACTTTAGTGACATCCCATTTTTAATCCATAGGGTTTAACATGACGTCAGTCCCTTAGCAGCTATAACAGCTTCAAATCTCCTGGGAAGGCTTTCCGCAAGATTTAGGGGTGTTAATGGGAATTTTTGACCATTCTTCCGTAGGCGCATTTGTGAGGTCACACAGTGATGTTGGAAGGCCTGGCTCTCAGTCTCCGCTCTAATTCATCCCAAAGGTGTTCTGTCAGGTTGAGGTCAGGACTCTGTGCAGGCCAGTCAAGTTCATCCACACCAAACTCTCTCATCCATGTCTTTATGGACTTTGTTTTGTGCACTGATGCACAGTCATGTTGGAACAGGAAGGGGCCATCCCCAAACTGTTCCCACAAAGTTGGGAGTGTGGAATTGTCCAAAATCTCTTGGTATGCTGAAGCATTCAGTGTTCCTTTCACTGGAAGTAAGGGGCCAAGCCAGCTCCTGAAAAACAACCCCACATCATAATACCCCCGTGATTTGTCACTCCAGAGAACGTGTCTCCACTGCTCTAGAGTCCAGTGGCGGCGTGCTTTACACCACCGCATCTGACGCTGTGCATTGCACTTGCTGATGTATGGCTTGTATGGCAGCTGCTCGGCCATGGAAACCCATTCCATGAAGCTCTCTACACACTGTTCTTGAGCTGATCTGAAGGCCACATGAAGTTTGGAGGTCTGTAGTGACTGACTCTGAGGAAAGTTGGCGACCTCTGCGCACTATGTGCCTCAGCATCCACTGACCACGCTCCATCATTTTATGTGGCCTACAAATTTGTGGCTGAGCTGCTGTTGTTCCCAATCGCTTCCACTTTGTTATAATAACACTGACAGTTGACTGTGGAATATTTAGGAGCGAGGAACTTTGATGACTGGACTTGCTGCGCAGGTAGCATCCTATCACAGTGCCACGCTGGAATTCACTGAGCTCTTAGAGCAACCCAGTCTTTCACAAATAGAAACAGTCTGCATGCCCAGGTGCTTGCTTTTATACACCTGTGGCCATGGAAGTGACTGGAACACCTGGTTTCAATTATTTAGATGGGTGAGTGCATTCTTTTGGCAATATAACGTATGTAATATATACGTCTATAGAATGATAAGGGGATAGAAATTGCAGATCAGTAGTGAATTTTAACTATGCCTCATACTTGTGTCAGAATATCTCCCCAAAATAAAATTACCAGAAAGAAAAAAAAACCACGCATTGCATAACACTCATAAGAGTGGCTACAACTTGAACTAAACATGAGTAATAATATATCAGGGAAACTGAATGAATTGATATACAGAGCATACTTCCAAAAACAGCAGTCATAATCAGCAAGAAGTTCTCTTTCAAAAGACTAACATGTGAAGTCGTTCAGGTGTCTAGTCAGCATGGATCCTTTTTGTTGCAGAGAGAAGTCTCTCAGTGCTTCAGGATGTTGAAGGCAGTGTTATTATGACCCTTAACAAACTATTCTTGTTGGGACAAATGTCGTCAGGGCAGTTCTCCAGTTCTTCTATTTATGTGTGGGAGTTCTCCCAATCCATTTTCCATCTGATGTTGTGGATGAGTACAGCATGTTCAGCATCAGCGATTTCAATCCCATACAAAGCACACAGATCTTTTAAAATTATGAAAAACTGCAAAAGTGGCGGCTCCAGCTGCGCAAGAAGCCATTGCTGTCATCACTCCATACGCGTCCTCTTTAAACAGGCAGTTTAACGTTTTTTATCTGCCTATTATTATTATAAAGTTCCACAGGGCCCTTAAATTGTCAATGCTCTTGACAGCCAATGTTTTTCTAGTGTTGCGCTCATAGACTCAAGAAACTTAGAAGGCAGCAGTTTGAGTATTAATTAATTCAATAGTAATTTTCAGGAATCTCATTTGGATTGGCCACCTAAAAATCTGGATGTGCCGGTGCACTACCAGGCCTACCTGCAAATCTGCCCCAGGTCCATGTTACTCCTCAATGCCAACAGATACACGTCCGGTCCGGCTAATAGGTTTCACTCTCGTCTATGTGTTAACTTCCACCAGGTCTGCGCTGCACTGCGTATCTGCTCCGTCCCAGCTCTGGCAGTCCGGAGCCCTCTGAGCAGATACGCAGGACTATTACTTTTGGCAGATGCCAGAGCACGATGCAGCAATTCAGCCAAATTCAGCACAGAGCACACAGGAGGTCACACACTGAAACAACAACATAACATGTGGTTCATTTTCAAAATAAAACATTACGTGTTGAAACCAGAAAAATAGAGACAAATACAAGCACTTGTCCTGATCGTTTTTTCGCAGTTTTGTTTTGGACACAATGACTCATATGTAACAGAGGCCACACACTACATGATCTAATGATGATGTCCAAGTTGTTGATGCTGATAAGGAATTAAAAGAAAATAATATGTTTGAGAAGATGGGCTAAGATGCGCAGGCAGCTAGAATTAGGGTTAAGGTTTGCACTAAAAACATAAATCCCTTTTTGCAACTCAGCCAGATATTGAATCTGTTATATTCAGCAGGCATGTGTTGGTGATCTCCGGGCTCCTGTCTTTGAATAGTTCTCACAGGGGCCCAATTTCAATTCAATCTACCGTGGAGTCGCACTCCAAGGTTTGAAAGCTTGCAACAATATGGACTTAGCATTGCAGGTCATAAAATCCACTTGACCTTAAGGCTAACTGGTTCTGAATGGAACTTGTGGAAACTTTGGGATGAAACTCCATACAAATATGCAAACAGAGTGAGAGCGAGTTAGGAGGACGATGTGGCGGCCAGATTAGAATTGGCAAGCACCAATTTGCCTCTGTTCTGGGGCTTTTGTTTGGCCATCTCCAAAAAACATCTGGGAGTGGAAGATCAGCGCTAAAAACCTGCACGGTGCTTAGCTTTTGTCATCCCTGTATCCTTGGAATTATGTTAATTTGCCAAGATTTGCAATATAGTCCCAAAATTCAATGCCAGTGCGTCGATCTGCATTACGTCAAACAGTCTGACATTTTCAGAAATGTCCTATTTTGCTTTTCAACAGAGAGTGAGTGAGAGTGAGTTCATGTTGTTGAATGTCAGTCTTAATTGATATGCGCTGTTCCCTACAAATGAACGATAAACATTATTTATTTAAATATGGACACATATTTGATATACACACACATCCAGCAGTAGCTAAGCATGAACTAGAAACAGGGGGGACCTGCTGTACCAAATGCTACCAACACCTCTCAAGCTCACTAATTACCACGATAGATAAAAACAAACAACATGGTACAGTAGCAGTAGCACTTACAACGGTATGCGAATGATAAATGTATCCAGTAGTGCAGCACGAATGGCATCCAGACTATACATTGAGATTTGGCTGCACTGTTGTCGTGTCACGCCTCCACCCTGTTCCCCTTCTTCCTACTGAATACACAGCATCTTAAGCGGCCTGTATTTCAGCAGACGGATTTTATGTTGTCCTGTTTGTTCGTTTCCATGTTCTGGATGCTCTGTTTTACAGAGTATGATACAACATAGTGAAGTGGTCTGACTGCTAAAGGATTGCTGATGTAAAAAGTGATCAGACACGCAGCGCCATCTGCCGTGGAGCAGACACAGCTGTTTTCTTCCAGTTGCACTTACGCTGTATAAAGACAACGAAACCAGAGTTCATTTGCAGCTGGTTCACTTAAAAAAGAATCGAGTTTGATTGCTTTTCAGAATCGTCGACATGAAAACACTCGGTGCCCTGCCACCAGAAGTGCCTTCTTTCAGAGCATCAGGTGCTTGTTTGCCAAGCATCTACTGAAACACACTGGACAGAAAAAGACTTGTTGAAACACTTGCCTGCCACTCCACATTAACCATATATTAAATGGTGCATGAGCTAAGTGGCTCTGTGTGTTCAGAATCATATATGTGTTCTCAGGCAGTTAGATGACACAGATTTCCTGATTGCATAAGTATAGTTTCAGATATTCATGCCTTGAGTGGGTAAGTTGTTTATTTCATACAATTTGTGGGAAGGAGCTAACGTTTCAGACTGGGCTTTTGAAGCTGTTTAGCTACATTTCATTAGTTCAGCTTATCGGGACATTGTGATATAGCTTAGAATATATACAGCTCCCCACAGCTGTTCCCCTCAGTTTTTAAACAAGTGAATTTAATAAAAGGCCCTAGTGTGCAACTACAAAAATAGATTTAAGACTGGACTGTGCCACAGGGCAATGGGCACAAACCCCAGACTTTCATAAGTTCTTTTTCACCCGTCAGGGGCGGTTCTGTGGGGGGGAGGGGGGTTTTCATCAATAATACAATGACAGATTTCTTGCAATAAAGTGTCTCAGCAGTTTACTACCCAATCAAAATTGTTGAAATTGTAAACACTGTTTTGAGTCACATGTATCCCTTGTCTGAATGAGGGATTTGTCTTTTTTTCCCTGGTTGTATGTGCCCCCTAACAAAAAAAAAAAGCCGGCCCCAAGCTGGTCCCCCTATTAAAACTGTCACCCATTAAAGAAAGGAGGAGGGGAAATGAGGATGGAGAACAAAATGTATCAAAATGAAGACAAAGTCTGGCTTAGAGCAAGGAGGAACCTTAAGGAAGCAGACAGAGAGACAGCCGAGAAGACACACAGAACTTGAAACAGGTTCATGAGTTCAGGGTCTCGTGCGCAGTGTTCCATCTTTTGTGCCAGCGGACAGTGTGCAGCTGGGGACTGAGTGATGAATCCTGCAAATGAAAAGAAGTCTCATTAGATACCAATGATATGGACGCACATTTATTAGTGGATATTATTTTAATGGTGCAACTAATCCAACATTATTAGCTGGGTTTGACGTCTGCCATTTGAATTTGAAAAATCTAGTTTGATCATTTACACCATTTGAATAAATATTACTAGAATTCAACAATGCAAGGAGTGCAAGTCTTTGAAGGAAATGTCACAAAGTCATGTGTGCATGACATGATAGTGTATATTAGAATTTTCATTACATATACATTATATGATGGGACAATGAGAGTCATATTAATATAAAGTGTAGGTATGAAATGGAAATGGAATAAGAATATGTATATCATCCAGTAAGCTATAACAGAATGCTCTGTCATTTAAAATATTGAAAATGAACATAAAGATATACTGTGACTCTCTCCATAATTGAACAACAGAGAGTCCATCATTTAGTTTATTTCAGAAATTCATGGACCAGACAAGTGTAAAAATTAGAGAGCAAGAGGGACTTGACTGGGATGCTCATGTCGCCCTGCTTCTCCTTTATGTGTGATTAAAACCAGACGAGGGTTTGCTAACATTATATCCCCCCACTTGACTTGTTTTTCTTATAAATGTATTCCTACATCTGGTTCTAGCAACCTGCATGTGAGTCACTGGAGGTAGCAGCAAATCATGCCCAGAAATCATGGTGTTTTTGCGAGTTGTTGAGTTGGGAAACTCTATGAACTTTGTAAAACACTGTACACTACATAGTCTTAACAACTTTCCCCCTCTTGTAAATTCGGCAAGGTAAAACACTTAGTCATTACTTTCTTTGTATTAAAAAAATACTGTGTTAGTTTGTCCTGACATGTTGTAGTACTGTTGTGTACTCTACTCTGTGATTAAATAAATATGTTGTTTACAGGAGAATACCTGCACAGATGAGTGCAACATAAAATTACACACAAAGTTATATTTTACTGTATAACATTAATTTCCCACTCAGTGCTTTAATTTTCACCTTGTTCTGCTGAATAATGCATCTTTTGGTACGTTCATGGCAAATGATATTATAAACAGTAATTGCAGTCTCAGACTCAGCCTTCTCGCGTCATCACTCTCTCATGTTTAAGCTTAGCTAGGGTTAGCTAGTTGTAATTTTCGCCCCCTCTGTTTGAGCTTTATACGTGGATAGAAAAATACCACAAACAACAAAACGCGAACAGTGATCAGGCTTAGCAGTTGTTTCGGGACCGCGGACAGGGTTGTTCGTTGTGTAGGGGGAGTGTGTGCAGTGGGCAGAATCTGAGGGAGGGGCATGCTGTGTGCACTGCTGTGATAGGTTGCGAATGTAAGCTTATGAGTTAACAGTTTGAGTCAGGCGTAGAGAATGTATAGCCTGTACATTATGTGTGGCTGTGCTTGCTGTTGGTTTGGAAAACAATCATCCAGAAGCAACAGCACTAACACAGGGACTTTGATTGGTAGTTTCCCCCGTAAACGCGTCGACTTTTCTGGCTGTCGCAGTCCCTCCTGACTGACTTTCTGCTGCTCTTCTTGGTTTACACTGCTCCTCCAAAAATGCTCCTGGCTGCCGGAGTGTCTCAGGGCGATGTGCCGAAGACAGTTTGCCCCCCCACGATCAGCCCGGTGACAGAACCCACCTTGCCGGAACCAAGTAACAATCACCCATGCTTACACCTGGCCCTTCTGCTCTGCCTAGTGAGCTCGCTCAGCAAGCTGAGAAGAAGAAGAATGATGTGTTTTCTGGAGAAAGTGCATCCGGCAATCCGCTGTGTCACCTCAGCAGCTGGCTGCTTGTAATACAAACCGGCTACCACAAAAAGCAGACATAACCACAGGAAATGTGATCAGGAACACCAGGGCCAAAGTCTCAGTATGTTCAGCTGTCAGTACATGGGTACTGAGAATTACTGCTGTTGAAAACCTAACATTTCCCAGTTTTCTAACTTCATAAATGCCTTCATATAACTTAATAATAGTGGACTCATATTTATAGGAAATGTTATTTTTTATTACCAAATAAGCAAGGCGGCTATTCTTTCACAACATTTTCAGTGGTGGACCTATTGACTGAAACTGCCATCCCTAAAAAAAAAATACATGCAGATTTAGTGATTCCATACATGTGTAACACTGAATTTTCCAATATCTCATATTTAGTTCTCGCCTCATTGTCATATCAGTTAACAGTAGGTCCTTCAACCATTCTCTGTGTCTCACTAATCATTCAGTCAGTCTTCTAAGTAGGTTAGAAATATCCCTTCACCTTAGTATGCAAAAGAAGACATAGCGCATGTTAGACGCCCTGCTTTGATCTCGTCTGTGAGTGATGTGCTTCAACTATCACTCTGTGTCAAAAGTGTTGCGTGTGCAAGTTTCCATGGTGAACGCCATCCGAGCTTCTGCCATAATTGGTTTCTGTGATAAGGAAATTCTTTTTTTATAGCACAGTTGACTAAATTATTCTGCTTGTTAGGAAGCTTTGAGAGAGTATAGAGGACCTTCCATTCTGGTTAACACATTGAATGTTTGTGGACGCCAGGTAGCTTAGGATGGGACCCCTCCTAGCTAACAGTGGGCTTGGGTGAGATGATATTTGTTATTTTGCGTGATATTAGAGGAAGCTGTACCTAAACTGGGGTTTACCAGCAAAGTCATTTGGCTGCCTATAATCTGAACATCAAATGAAGCCTTGCCTGGTGTAATTGTGAGCATTCAAGCCCTCCTCTACTCAAGCTTTCTTGTAAGAGCTGTTAAGGGGGCTGAAATCATTATTTCATCAGCCAGATGAAATGCTTTCGCTGTCCAGGTGAGGACAATTATCGACAGGCTTTTTGAAGTGCTGCTAACCTTTGGAAAATGTCCTAATTACATAAAGTGCAAGGATATATTCAGTCCACCAATTTAGACTCAATAATATGGAGGGAGGCGGGGATCTGTCAGTGCTGACTGACTGGAAACAGAGAAAAGGAGAGGCAGAAAAAGGGACTCCATCTTGGCCCCTAGTGGTTTTCACAAGCCCTCTTTTTGTCATCCCAGCTATTACACAGATCGTTTACTGTACTGTGTGATGCTGCCTGCTGTGCTTCACTTTATTGACACATAACCCTTGTTGTGAACCACTGTCAAAACTTCTTGCTATTTTAAAGCAGAGAGATGAACATTATTCTCAAAGTTTTAATTCATTAGTTATGTTATTCTGGAAAGATATAAAGAGTCATTGACTTCTTAAGATTTATCACTGAAATGATGGACTCAAATATCCAATACATGCAGTATAATAAGTCTGTTTAAGAATGTAGAAGATAGACTCTGTAATAGATGCATCAGCATTGCATTAGTAGAAGTGTGTATTTAAACTTCAACTGACACACCCGTTAAATATAAATGCACATTCTATGTGCCCATTCTTATGTTCTGCTATCTTTTTAACTGCATAATCATACATTTAGAACGGTTTCTCAGGGAATGAAGTGCACTATACAATATGTGTGGGTGTGGTTTGGACTTCTGGGGTAAAAGGGCAAGCTAAAGGACACAGTACAAAGAAAACAGTGTAATGTAATAAATCAGTCATATTTTGGATGTAAAAAGATTAAATATAGATGAGAAGTCAGGCTTTAAACAACCCAGAATGAAAAGAGCACAATGGACATCTTTGTATGCACAGCATCAGCTGACTGAAAGTGTGCTATTTCTAAGTGGCTTGAAGCGCTTGTTGGAAAGGATCGTTTAAGAATTCCAAGAGATAGACAAGATGTGATGCAAGATCCTGCTCTGTGTATGAAAACACAGCATACTATTTGTCATGAATAGACTATCACATGGTGCTGCTTTGCGATTCCTTCTTTATTTTATCATCATTATTTTACAGTAAATGCAAATTTGCAAGTGTAGAATTATAACCTTGCCTGCTTAAATGAATTCTAATGTAGCACCATGTGGCGAGTGTGTAGATATACTCTTTGTGTTTAGAGGTAAATCATTCTAAGCAACGAGGGACGCTCTCAGAGTCAAAACATGGCAAGAGGTAAGATGTCTATAGCTCCAAAATGCTTTACAGGAACTGGATCAGTTGTATCGAAAGAACGGTTAGGCAGAGCACAACATCACTCTCACTATGCTATTTTGCTATTTTGTCTGCTGCCAGGCATGACATCTCCTGCCTAAATGTAACCGTAAAAACACTAATCATGCTTCAGTCGTCACCGAGCCACTCGTGAACATGTCACCTCTGCTCTGTGCTGAAATGTGGGATCAAGCTCATCTGTGTAAATGCGCTCTCAGCGTGCTACCGAACATTTAGCAGTCACATTCAGCCACCGTGTCAAAGCTGCTGAAGTGACAGGTGCCGTTAATGCTCACTCCAGTGCCTTTGTTAGTTTTATCCTGCTGAGCGTGTTGTAATGAAAAGTCATGCTGATGAGCTGTTGATGGCCTCAATGAGGAAATGAACTAATTGCATTGACTTTCACAGTCTCACAGCCTCTGTCCATATGTCCATTTTTAAATCCCCCTGTGGAGTCACAATATGTAACAGCAAATTACTTTGACTACTAGAACTTGATGTCGTGCTAGCACAAGGCTTATTGACTCAGACGAAGTTTCCTTGATGAGAACTGCGGCTTGTATACAAATTGATTCCTTGACTGCCTCATAGAGAGAGACACAGAGGAGGCGGGAAAAGCTTTGTGAATCCTCAACAAAGGTGTCATGCATTTTTTTTTTCTCTCTTTTAGGGATGTGCACTCTTGCAAGAGGTCAGACCGAAATGTTTATGGCCCATTTAGTCCTGAACACATCAGGTCCAATGTGCCATCTGTGGTTTTTTTTCTCCAGGAAGAGATGAAATCCCAGAAAGCACCGTAATGTGACAGGGGAGAAATGTCCCGGCAATGTTTTGCGAGTGCAGAGCTGAACATAATTAGATTCCAGGCATCCGCAGGGAGTTACCAAACACACAGCCCTAATGTCATCATGACTGGGTCTCTGCTAAGGCCAACAGAACTATCAGCAAGCAGTTTGGTTAAACCTTCTCATCAGGTTTTTAACCAGATTGTCGATGAAAAATGGTGCGCTGAGAGATCTCCTGTTGAAAGCTAAAGTGCTTCAGAACAGGATCAGTGCTTGTAGCATGGCTCTATGGACAGCAGTGTTAGTTTGTATGTTGTTTCACTACTTTGGTCCAGCTTGAAATACCGCAACAGCTTTTCGATGAATGGCCAGAGATGTTTTCGACATTTGTCATTCCCCAAATGATGAATCCCACTGATTTTGATGATTCTCTCAACCTTTCCCCTCATGCCATCATGAAGTACACTTTTTTAGTCTGCCACTGATCAAGAAATGTTACGTTACAAGCTGCTTTCACAATCAACCTATATAGTTGACGTTTTGGCTGCCATGATGCTGATATCTGTGTCTCAAATGTAAATGTCCAAACAGTTATCACATGGACTGCATTTTAGTACTTTAGTTCATGAAACTAATGAAAACTAATGACATTATTCCCATCAGCTGCACCATGTATTGTGCTAATTAGCAAATGTTAGCATGCTAACATGCGAAAGTAAGATGGTGAACAGTCAACCCTTGCTAAGCAGAGAGAACATTGTCACTGTGAGCAAGTTGCCATGCTAGCATTAGCATTTGGCCTGAAACAATGTTGTCTACCTGTACAGCCTCAAAAAGCTACTGTCCCAGACTTCCATGGTAAGCCTCATTACAGTCAAGTCAGCTGAAAAACTGCTGCAAAGACCTGCAGGTACGTTTTTTTCAAAGTGAAAGAATGTGAATAATGCTTGTAGCCCAGATGAAACACATGAGGCAGAATCATCATCGGAAAGAAGAACGAGAGAGTGGGGGGTGCGTGAGGTAGAGGGACAAGGCGAGCGATGGGGGAAAATGAAGTGGATTGCACCACAGACCTGTATTGGTGGGAACAGGTTGTGTAAGAGTTAGGGTAAACTGTGAGCAACTTTACAGAGATATTGTGGGGAAAAGGCAGATGATAAGACAGAGTGAGAATTGCGAAAATCATCGCTGAACGACCATGTAGGGGCGTGTGTCTCTACTTCTACCTCGTTATCATTAGAATGCGACGCGGCAGCCGCAGTCTGGGGCCTGGGAAGTGGGACTGACACAGAGGAGGGAAGGAAAGTAAAGGTGGCACGAAGAAGAGGAATGCAAGAACGTCTGTTGAGGATAAGGATGGAAACGACAAAAGTGGATGCCTGTGATGTGGTGTCAACTGAATCAGAAATGGGAGCAAAATAATAAGACAGTGAGACTGGAGAGAGAGAGAGAGAGAGAGAAAGAAGTGAAGGAGAAAAGTGAACTTGGAGAGAGAGGAAGTTGCCTAAAGTTCACGATACATTTTATATTTCTGTATTAGCACTAGAAATAACTAGTGTGCAGTAATTAGATAAGAATTCCACTGCAACATTTCAGAATGTAAAACAGGAGACGGCAGATACTTCCTGTAAGTTTCCACTGTCTTACGAAGTTGTTGAGCATTTTTGAGAAGGTGTTGCACTGGATTTCAACTGACTGCATGACTGCTCATCACGCTCGTCTTTGAAGACGACAGACAATAATGTAGAACAAAGGGCTTCTCAAATGTTCTTATTGTGCAACCTCAGGGTAGGATATTGAGAACAATTTCATCACATTGGATTTTAAAAAATACTTTAATGCAGTGACATGCCGCGGCTACATGGGGTGTGATGAGTAGAGACACAAAAGCCTTATTGTCAGTGTAATGCATTCTTTACTGCTCTGCTGACAACCAAGCCCTAGGCAGTGTTTAGTCATTTCATTAAAATGGAACACAAATGGATAGCTGTGTAGTTTTTGCTTCATTAGACTCAAACTCTGCGGCTGCTTTGCTATTCTGTGCTAAAGATCCTGCATTCCCTCCAGAAAATTAATTGCACGCTTGTGTGATACTCTTGTTGCAAATATATGATGTCAAAACACATGAGAGTGAGATTAATTACTCACTTATTTTACCTCAGTTTTCCTTACGTGATCATTTTGTTCTTCATAGATACGTTTGTAAAACTGGCAAATGCCAAGGATTTGAAAACATTGTCATGAGGTAAATACTGATTTTACGATGTAATGGTCACAGAATGACGCCATCAGCATTTAGATTGGTTCCGTATAAACCTCACTTTTACTTTGCAGTTGTGTTTGCCAACAGGCACACAATCTCCTGGGAAAATGAAGGCACACTGGTGATTTAGTCAGGCTGGCAGACTGGCACCATTTCGATCAGCTTTCATGTCTCCATTATAGACTAAATGGTGTTGGTAGATGCTACTCTGAGGATCCAGTTGCCTTTATGTCAGTTGTCACTGACACCAACAGAAACACTTTAGGGAGGAATGTCTCTTTCCCCTTTCAATTCACAATACATCATTTCTCTTGCGAGGAGTCTTTCTATCAAAACAAAAGAACAGAAGTTTGTTGAGTTAGGTTAGTTATGGTTCGCTTACTATTATTATTATTATTATTATTATTATTATTATTATTATTATTATTATTATTATTGCAGAAGATAGCGAGTGATTCTGCCTGGCATTGGTTGGAAGTTAGTTCCACCACTGAAGCATCAGAACAGAGAAGAGCTGCGACTTCTCTGAGCAGCCTTTATTTGCTGATGCAGGAGAGCGAAGTGCTCATACTGCGGCATGTGGTCTGACCAGTGTCTGGAGGTACATGGGTGCTTTGAAGGCCAGCACCATTGTCTTGAATCGGATGTGGGCCACAAGAGGAAGCCAGTGGAGGTCACGACGGGATTGCAGTGTATTGGATATGTTGCTGGAGGTCCAGCCAAGAGCGAGTTGCAGTAGTCTGGGCGGGAGATGGCCAGTGTTTGGACCAGGAGGTGCATTGCATCATTTGTGAGGAACGACCGGATCCTGCAGATGTTGTAGAACAGTTGGGTGTTGTCTGCATAACAGTGCTAAGAGAATCCATGTGATGTGATTGCAGAGCCTAGTGATCTAGTATATTTGATATTTCCTTGAAGGACCCCAGTTTCCAAAAAGCAGGGTTTGGACAAGGAGCTATACTCCCAACTGCACACATGAATATATGACACTGCCACTAATGAAAATACCCAAACATGCTTAAACACTTACTGTATACTCTAATCACTCCTTCTGGACACTTATCACATAATGTTTAAATTATTGTTATTGTCTCTATTTTCTGACCATCATTTACCATTTTGTCGTCCCTATCATTGTTTATTGTTTGTTTGCTTCCTTTCATTGTTCTGTCTGCACTGACGTGTTTCATGAACTTCATCAAAAAAAAAAAAAAAAATGGTTGACAAAAAGCTATTAGACAACATCAGTGAAGATTGATATTTTTCATGACTTTATACTTTTTGGATTGGAATTAATTTCCTTGTCATGCTATCTTCAAAGACTCTATTTAAATGAGATTTGTAATTGGATGTACTGTAACTGTTAGTGAACCACCAGTTAGACAAGTAGCTATTATTGAGTTTGATCATTTCAGCTGGCGGCCCAAACTGCAATGTTTTCCCTAACATACTTGTTTTGATGGAAAATCTTGGCATGTGACATTCACCAAGTATCTGTGAGATCTCCTCTTTGAATAAGAAGCAAAGGGGGCATATATTTGATTTAATGGGCTAGGACAGCGCAGAGTTAAAGGATACCCTCTGGTGCTCTGCAGAGGAGAACAAGAGGACTCTTAAACCAGCATGATAGAAGACTTGTATCAGAGGACAGAGGCAGAGATAGGGAGGCAGAAATGTGCTTAAGAAGTTCAGAAAGAGTGAAAGGAGGCATCTGGTCAAGCAGTGAAATGGCCCTGCATGCAGACCCTGAGTAACATTAAAAAGGCAAATGCACCCCCCCCCCCCCCCAAAAAGAAAAAAAAAAAAAAGAGAGCCCTGGGATGCTCTGGAGCACAGAGGTTAATGAGCAGAGAGTTCCTCTGCAGGAGGCCTGTTGAGAGAGAGGGGGAGAAAAGATGGCTACACACTGTATAATGCTATTCTGAGAAGTTCAGAGTAAGAGGGGTATTTAACCTGTTAGACCTATCTCTATTGTTTTAGAAACAATGTTGGCTTAAGTCTTGATACCCTCAAACGAAGATGGGTAAATGTAATCTCCAAGGAGGTTGATTTTGAATTTATCACCAGATTAGTTCAATTAAAGGACAAAAAATCTTTTTAAAACTATATATAGATAGATAGATAGATAGATAGATAGATAGATAGATACTTTATTGATCCCGGAGGAAATTCAAGCATCCAGTAGCAATAACAAACATTGAACATACATACAATATCAAAGAAACAGTAGAAATAAAAATATGGAATAAAAAATGTTAAAAAAATGTTTTGTACAACTGTATAAAAATATAAAGTGATATTAAAAATATAAAGTGACATAGAGGTAAAGAGTATTAAGGTGACAGGGGACGGTGTACAATTAAATTAAATTGGGCTATAAAAGATGAGTGCTTCTGAGTGCATTTGTCCATTGTCTATTGTGCTTCCTGACATCACTGCGAGCTGTTGTACAGTCTGATGGCCAGGGGGACGAAAGAGTTATTGTGTCTGTTGGTGGAGCAGGATTGAGACAGCAGTCTGCCACTGAACACACTCCTCTGCCTGCTGAAGGTGTTGAGCAGAGGGTGGTGGGTGTTGTCCAGTATGGACAGCAGTTTGTCCAGGGTCCTTCTCTCTGCCACAGTCACCAGAGAGTCCAGCTCTGTGCCCACCACTGAGCCAGCTCTCCTCACCAGTCTGTCCAGTCGGGCAGCGTCCCACTTCTTGCTGCTTCCTCTCCAGCAAACCACAGCGTAGAAGAGGACGCTGGCCACCAGACTGGTAAAACATCTGCAGCAGTTTTTTGCATATGTTGAAGGACCCCAGCCTTCTCAGGAAGTACAGACGGCTCTGTCCTTTCCTGTGTACAGCGTCCATGTTTGCTGTCCAGTCCAACCTGTCATCCAGCTGCAGCCCCAGATATTTGTAGGTCCTGACCACCTCCACATCGACCCCCCTCGATGGACACAGGTTGGAGCTGTGGTTTCTTCCTTCTGAAGTCCACAACCATCTCCTTGGTCTTGGAGGTGTTCGGCTGTAGGTGGTTGGACCTGCACCACTTCACAAAGCCCTCAATCAGGCTCCTGTACTCCCCCTCCTGTCCACCCTTGATACAGCCCACATATGATTGGAATGCACTACAATGTGTATTAAGGATGTATACCGAGGACCGGAACTTTTTGTACTGGGTCCTAATTGGGTCGGTACCAGGGTACCGTTAAGATTCTGGACAAATGGTACTGTTATTGATACTTTTACTTTTTTCGACATTTTTTTTTTTTCATCGGTTTGTGATATAGATGGTTTTTGAATGTCTACCCAACTCTAATGACTACAAACTTAACAACAAACTCCGTGACTTGATGTGGCAGAAACGAAACCGGGTGCCACGGTGCTGCAGTCTTTAACATTAGCTGGGCTGCTAGTTTTACTTGCTTTGTTATAGCTATCAAACACATTGCACTCCCCTAGCATAATACTATGTGCATGATCCAAGTGTTTGGTGATGTTGCTTACCCCAAATTTCCACTGTATACTGTCCGCTGTGTTACAGCTCCAATCCCGTTTTGCTCCGCCTCTGGCATTGCGAGGCCGAGGATAATCACATAATCACTCACGACCGCAGTTATAGGTCTGTGTTATAGAAAGAACAATAGGAAGCGTTCCCGACCGAAGGCTTAGCAGAAGAGCTTGTGTTTGTCTCTTTTTTGAGATTTGTGTGCTGGTGTCAACACGGAGTGTTTTCATTTGAAAAATATCTGGATGTTATGTTGTTATTTCGGTGCTTGACTTCCTGCCTGCTCGGTGCTAAATCCAGCTGAACTGCTGCAATATGCTCCAGCATCCGCCAGACACAGAAGCAACGGTTATCTGTTCCGGAGTATTTGTTGCATAGCTTCAGTTCTCTTGAAGCTTTATTATTACCTTGTGGTAATCAAAAGAAGGTTGATTCTTTTAATATCTTGTAAAGTCTTTATTTTTTTACACAAAATTACATGTTATAGTATCGATAAGAGTATTGGTAAGTATCGGTACTGATAAGGAGTATCAGTATTGGTATCGGTATCGATAAAATCCAAACGCTAGACATCCTTCATGTGTATGAGTCATCTTGTTCATGAGCCACCTAATCTGATGTAAACACACATGGATTACATATTCTTGGCATTCAGGCATTCACACAAAATCAAATTTGACAGTGACTGAACGCAGTACAATTGTAATCTAGAGATTCCAAATGAGCTGCTTACATGGACGCTAAATAAAGACATGATGTGTGTTTACATGCACCAAAGCGTTTGATCAGAATATACATTTTGTGACATGGTGGCTTTGGATCAAGTGGTTCCATCTGTGAACTGTCTAATCTGCCAGAAATACATGGGTGTTTTTGACTTTTTTTCCAGCTTGATTGAGACATTTCTATTCATTAATTTGCTGTATGCATTTGTTCTGCCTGTTAATGCATTTTTGAACATAAAACCACATTGTATCCTAGGAAGAATGTTGGCCTTTCTGTTTTGGTGTATTCCAACAAGCTGTTCTTGAAACAACTTGTTGTTTCGAGCCTTTCAACAATCCTTACATTTTTTTAGATCCACAAAATCAGCCACTGATCAGTTCTGAACACATGCAGAAAGATTTACGTCACTGCTCTTGATCAACTAAAAATGAGTTATGCTGTTTGATTGGGCCAAATCAGATCAGTCTTTTCCTATAGAGGCATCTACGGGAGGCATTTTCATTCCGGTTGGTTGGTTACTCTGATCATGAGTGCAATATTAGGATCCATGTAAACACAACTAGTCACAAAGAGAGATGTCTCAAATGTGTCTCTACCACAATTGAAACAATCTCATTCCCCTTTTCTTCGCTGTACAACAAAAAACTAAGGATTGATTTTCAAAACAAAAACGAGAAAGAGAAGAAAGACAGGAAAAAACAAAACAAAACACATCATGCTGCCTGGCAAGATACACAACCTCTCTCACCCTTGCATGAAGGTTTCCCCAACAGAAGTAGTTGCCAGATTGCTGAAGCATGAAGCACTAACAGCTTTGCCCAAGGCTAACTTCAACCTTTTCCAGTGGAATGGAATAGGAGATGTCTGGTGAATTTCTCATTGTTTATAGTCTCATTTCATGAAGAGATTAAGAGTGAGTCCCTTGCTTGGTGAAACAAGGGAAAACCAGGGAAGCGAGAAGATCATTTACTTCTCTGACAAAATGAGCTTTCCTCTTAAGCGAAGCCGTGTGTGATTTAAGAGTTGAATTTAGCCAGAAGTAAGGTGTAACAGAGAGTAATTGCACTTTACACATTTTCTCACTGTTGAAAAATGTTGGATTTTGGGGTTTTTCCTGATGTTATAAATAAAAAGTGAAACTGTGGACCAGATTCATAGTTAATTTTCTTTGAGGTTGAGGGTGGGTGGATGTAGGCTGTACATCACAAAGGTTCCACAAATGTATGCTGTATCTAAAACTACACTGTTTTTTGACATATCCACATTGAATCCATATTCCTTTCACAAGGTCACATGAAATACGATTTTTTGCAAATCAGATCCACACCACATTTAGAGGTGGTTTGAAATGTAATTCAATTTGAATTATTACAGATGCCTCACAGTCCGATCACTTGTGTTGGATTTCAAAGTGTCTTTTGTGTCACTTGCAGCATGACACACAATGGCAACATCAAATTCAGAGATGAAAGTACATCCAAGTGGCTCAGAGCGGGTGAGCAGAATCAATCAATCAGTCATTGATTTATGGACTTATTCTCTTCAGTCAATCAATCAGTCTAAACCATACTCCTTCATTAAATAATCCAGACAGCGTGGTCATTGTGAATTAAAAAGCCAGGTCACCAGCGTACAGAGTTACTGACACCTTTGTTGTCAGCATAACAACCCTTGCAGATCCAAAGAAACAATCAAATCACTTTTTTTAATACTAGTGCAGACTCTCCATCTTACAAATGTGATAGAGAGACAAAACAGATTTTCCTGCTCTGTGAACATAGCCTTGGAGAAAGTTCAAAAGCATACCTATCCTGAAGAAGTTGAAGTGCCGATTGAATTGAAGGCTCTGAGCAAAGCTGAGTATCAGTTGAAGTAAAATTGGCAAAAGCAACTGAATATCAAACTCGAGCACTGAAGGAGCTGAAATATTATTCAGTGTATTTTAAGAGCTGAGCTGGATGTGTCAATGTGGAAGTCTCAAAACGAATTACTGCTAGTTAGGTGAATGACTCTAAAAAAGTTGAATCAATGCTGGATGAAGACGAAATGTCTGTTCATCGAAGGTTTGATTTTAGTATATTGAGCTTGAAGAGTCAGTTGAAATCCTGAGAGAAATCATTGTCAGTTCAAGCTGTTGAAGATTTGTTCGGCATTTTGAATAGTCCTAAATGCAAAATTGACCATAGTGATCAGCACCAGCATGTTAGACCTGTTATAGGTCAATGGTAGAATGGTACAATGGTAGGGCAGGTTTGATCACAATTAATAATAAACTAATAGCAATTATTAAAATCAATTATTGTTATTAACTGTTACAAATAGTCACTCTAAATTAATGATATGGAACACCAACCAATGTTCACCTTAAACTGTTCCAACAGTGAAGGAAATGATTCTGAGCACTGACCAACACAACCAGCTGTTACCACAAAACATATGCATGAATAATCAAAGAAAACTGCTCTGTGCAATATAGTAGTATCTAATTGATTGAAAAATTGAATAGATCAAAAATCTAACTACAGCTACAGAAAATAAACAAAACACTAAAGCATTACACATGTGGCGTGTGTGTGTGTGTGTGTGTGTGTGTGAGAGAGAGAGAGAGAGAGAGAGAGAGAGAGAGAGAGAGAGAGCCAAGATGGCGGATGTGGTCCTGTGACAATCTCGTCGCATGAGAGCTCAAGATGGCGGATGGGATTTGGAAGTGTCTGAGTGAACAATGGCGCGGCAAGTTAATGACAAGCAATCTGTTCACAGGGAGTGTTTATTGGATGTACATAGGTGCATGAGGAGGAAAAAAAAAAAAAGGAAAAGGAAAAAGAGCTGAAAGTCAGAGCGCAGCATGGAGGAGAGACACAATACTTGCCTTTCTATCAATCAGCGGCAGGCCATAAAATCTTGAACCGCCTGCTAGTGCTCATTGTTCTTTGATAGAAATGCACTTTATTGTGTGCTTACATGCTTGCAAAGCTAACACTTATGTCCAGAAAGTGGGGAGTCTCAATTTATCTTGTGATGAGCACAAAGAAGGGCAAACAAACACAGTGTTTTACAGTGTTAAACTAGCAGCAAGAAGGACTCAACGGTCCACAGACTCACAAACACATGTAGCCTAAAGCATTCAATACATGCTGTTAATATCTAGTATCTGCCCAGACACTAATTAAGCCACACTTGTGACCGCACTCATGGCGGTTAGTGTGTATCAATCTGCATTGTTAATCCAGCTCGTTCCTCTGCATGGATTAATGGCATTGCCACTGCCAGCTCCCTGCTTACAGGCTGATGGTGGCTGTTCTCTGCGTTGAGGCAGAGAAACTAGCAGAGTTGATCGGTGAAGAAAACGGGGCTCAGCGGCAGCCTGAGGCTCTATTAGAGTGGTTGAAGTCTGTGGCCTAGGCAAAGGTAAAATCCAAACGTTTGGTTACGCTCTTTTAGTAGCATCTACACAAGCGAAAGCAACGTGTCACTTTGGTCAGTGGTAAGTTGCAGGTGTTCAGCTAGACTGAACTCACATTCAGGTGTGCTTTCAGCCGATAGGACAGGTGAGTTTCAAAGCTGGAGAGCTATGACAACCAGGTGTGATTCAGTGGAACACTGGATTTGGCACATTTTCCTTTGTTTATGGGCTTTGTTAGTGATTGGAGGCTGCATTTTAGGCGTTGGTTTACATGCAGGCCTCTGTGCTGTTTGGAGCATGTGATGAAGTCCCAACAGACCAAAACAAACTGGCATGTCAGCCAAACCTCCCCCTCTCCCTTCATCCCCTACAGGCCCACCCTCTCTACCTCGGTAATTCTCAGCAGGACAGAAGAATCCTCCCCTCAACACAGCAGATGATTGAATAAAGTTATTCTTTGTGGACCGTGTCAAGTGACGATGTAGGCACATTAGGCAAGCAAAAGGATGTACACCTTTGCTATCATTTGCTCCAGTAGGTAGCAGAGTTGCGAACAAGAGGCGGGTAAAGGCATGTTGAATGTGTATGTGTGTGTGTGTGTGTGTTCTGACATAAGCACAAGACCACATTTGCATGAAAATATTTAGTTGTCTAAGTCTGGGGTTTCCCACATAAGTGTTTGTCACCAGAAGTGGCAGAGGGGCCAATCCAACAGCTCAGAAGGGAGGGGGCTCACATACATTAACATGCACTTGCTCCAAAAAAAGCTCAATAATAATAATAATAATAATAATAATAATAATAATAATAATAATAATAATAACACACAGGGAGGGAGTGGGACATCATTATCTGCTCAGGATGTCTTTACTCCAATATATCTTTATATAGCAAATAGTTATAGTTAGAAGTGTAACCATTAAGAGTCCATGGTCTTCTGTGCTACTTCTAAATCTGTGCTGAAAACATTTCAATACCTGTCAGACTGTTAGTACATGCTTAAATCAGCATGACAGCACACCTTACTTATTAGTGTATAACTCTAATATTGTTAGATATTATTTATATGATATATATTGCTATTCTAATACTGCCAGAGTTGGAGCAAAGCCTTTATTATTTATTTGCATAAGGTGCCATTTGTGAAAGCACAGTACAGTACTGTCCTACTAGCTTAATAGATATTATGATATTTGACTTTTTTTTTTTTTTTTCAGCAAGGATCACAAAGTTGAACTAGCATGGTAGTTTTGTGTTAATATGAGTGGCATTTATTCAGTTAGGGAAAACATGTGGGACTAAAAAGGAACTAAAAATTGTCTTGGTTGCTCCTTTGTGACTAAGTGTTGGCCTACTCATAGCTGGGAAATCACAGGGGGACAGGGGAGTTTGGAACCCCCTTTCTAAGAAAAAGAGAGATATGTTCCTCTCAGTAACCTTTATGAGTGAAAACATATCAGTTTAAAGTATATCATAATATGCAATGAAAACACTTGTGCTAATAAAAGATGCAGAACAATGTGTTTCTAGGTTTCTAAAGATTGGATGCCCCCCTTACATGTGGCTCACAGTGGTTTGGTCCAATCAATCTGCACCTCATACACCTGACATGTCTCTGTGGAGTCTCTCAGCATGGTGCTGGTGGTGTTGGTAGACCAGAGCATGTAGCTGTTGTACTTAGAATAGCTCCCTGTTTCATTCACCACACTGAGATGTCCTGAGGTCTCAGTGAAAACATCTGGTTTTGTCGCCACAAACAAGGCTAGAAAATGTCCCGGGTTGTCCTTAAAAACATGCAGGGGTGTCCCTGAAGGAGTTGCCTTCCCTAACAGTGATGTGAACTATCCGCCCTTTGGCCTGTTGCTAGAGAAGTACACTAGGCTTCTTTAGATATAGGAGCCTACTGAAGTGACTGAAGTCCCATGTATATCTACATAAATAGAACACTAAACATGAATCTATTTTGATTATATCTTTTATGTTGTTAAGTTGTAAATCTGTATTGTGTTGTACTGTATTGTATACATCATTGCACAGTTAACCTCAGTAATGTTATATATGCACAGGTCACCAGATAACAGTGAACCAATAGAAGGCTAGAATAGCGCTAAGTGCACATTTGTTGATAGTCCGTAAGTCTGTAGCATCCGTCTTTTATCTCAACTACTCTGATGTGAAAATTATGCGATCGGTCAAAAAGACCAAGTGGCGGGATATCCCTTTACAGTTCTCCTGGGACAGGCGTAAGCTTGATGGGCAATTCATCTTTCCACCTCTGGCTTGGATCAAATAGACTTAATGAATTCCTCACCGCGCCTGACCTTTTCCGGGGTTAATGAAGAAGAACGAGAAAACTGCGGAGGAGCTGAAATGTGTGTTATTCCAAAGAAAGGGGATGGGAGTCAGAGGATGGAACAAAAGCGCATCCTCGCTGCTCAATGAGACTTTTACTGTTTGAAAATCAAACCTTTATCAGGTGTTTTCCTTTGGTTTATAAGGCTGGGAAGGTGTTTTGACACTCAACAAAGGCTCTGAGCCGCTATCATATTGTCGTGTACTTGTGGAATGGGTTCTAGTTGTAATGATGTGGCATATCCCTCTTGATGTTGTTTTGGATGTTTTACAGTACAGACTGTTTGCACTCAGCTTTGTGAGCTCCCTGTCTGCCTGTCTCGCAGACATGGAAAGCAGGTGTTTGACAGCTGATGGGTCTTACTCTGCTGGGAGCGCCTGGCTCATCTCTCCTCTAATGAGCTACATGAGACGGATTGTTTCTTTATCCTTCATTTGACTTTACAACAAAAGTGAGCATCTTAACAAAACTGTTTCGCTGCTTGCAGGGTATGTTTACCCCTTTGAGGCACTGGAGAAAACAAGATGTCTCAGTAAGGTCTTTTAAGGTGGTTTAATGGTTTTCCTAAATTAATGTTTTGGCACATTCTGCATCTGGTTGCCTCATTCTGACTTTATCACACATTTTGGTTGCTGTTTCTTTTTGCCATTTAGGCAATTGGAGAGATACTGAGTCCACATGTTGGAGATCGCCAGAATATTGATTGTCTCTGCTGCAGTCCATGTCAATTTTGATAGTACCAGCACCTGAGGATTGTTGAATGGTTATCGGGGCTTTATCACAGCGCAATAGACTCAGCGACGCAGAGAAGATCAGCCCATTATTATCTTGCTGTGTAGGTCTTACAGCAAGCCAACGATGAACATATATTTCCAAAGCGCTCAAAGTAGAGAAATAATCCTTCCATTAAAACAGGATGACTAATCCTTGCAGGTAAGAATATGTCATGAGCACTGAGCGGTGCATATGTTCCGAGCCATGCAATGATTATATTCACCACGTTGTTCAAATGTGCTGTATACTATCCATCTTTTCAATGATAAAGTGAAATGACCTTCAGATACAGGCACATTAAATGCATACACACTATCACATGTAAGTACAAAACGTACTAGTCTGACTCATTTCCCAAGAGAACAGCATCAGCCATCAGCAGGAGTAATAAGTTACATTAAGCATTGTATAATGTCGCTGTCTCATAACAGATTATTTTTCAATTTCCATATCCAGGAGTTCCGAAGCATCCTCATGATTCATTAGGAGTCACCTGGAGGAAGTCCCATAATTGGTTGGGTGTTGAGCAGGAAGTATTCAGCAGATATTGAGTTACGTCTTTTTGTGGTAACAACTTCCCCCTGTGGCTGAAAACAACACGGTCACAGTAAATCATAACAGTTAGTTGTGCCTAGTAAGACAGCTAATGAGCTGAATCACACCGTAAAGCCCCATAACACTGAAAGGAGCTGCAGATTTAGGTGATACATATGTGTAGATTCATCGCCATTAGTAACCCTAACACTGTCACACTGTGTTACCATTGTTATTATAATCTTTATCTTGTTATTATGAACACATCTAGGCCCTTTGACTCCAGAGTCACCACAACAACACAAATACTCAACACTTAAAGTGTTAACAAGCAGCCAGCCAACATCTTTGTGGTCTTTACTGACCATAAACAGCTGACTTAGCCTTGGTTACTGCCCACAGCAGCTTAAGGCCACTGACCAAGCTGCTGTAATTGATGAGTTTAGAGCAAGAATGTGTTAGCTAATACAACCCAGACCCAGTTTGTCCACCACCATAGAGGCCAAAGTGATAACCACTTTATCTAATGTCTGGTGAGACAGCAAACAATGCAAGTCCCCAAAAGATCAGAGTGACTTTCAAATTGATGAAACTCTAACAGCAGTAGTAGGGCTGCAACTAATGATACTTTTCATTGGCAGTTAATCTGTGGATTATTTTCCTAATTAAAGTATTCATCGTTTGGGCTATAAAATGTCAGAAAATTGTGAAAAAATGTTTGTGATGATCCGTCCTAACTATTTTGTCCACAACACCCAAAGACATTCAGTTTCCACTGCCATAGAGGGATAAAGAAAGCAAGTCAGAGTATTTTGACTTTTTAGTTTTTGACTTGAATCAATTATCAAAATAGTTGGCAACTCATTCAAAAGCTAATAGCATATTTAAGTCTAATTAATTCATTAATTGGAGCAGCACTATACAATTAAACATGCCGGAATGCAGTTCAAGACCTACTCTACATCTGCAAACTAAAAAACCCATCCCACACATTTCACTTACAACTTAATAAACACAGTGTCCTCTGTGAGAATGCTTCTATCAATAATTCACAATGATCTGCTTCTTTTTTCATCCTACCCACAGCTGGATAAAGAGTTCCTTAAGAGAACATTTCTTTTTACAATTGTATGTGTTTGTTTCTTTTTTATGAGCGACTCCAAATACATGTATATCTATCATTCCCAAACCACTAGTATTAGAAGAATCAATTTGGAGAGCAAAGGCTCCAAAAACAGTACATTTTGTTTTCCAAGTGTTTAATCTGAAGGTGCCATGAAAACTCATTGAAAACACATTAGAAGTCCAGGAAGGATACACGAAGGGATCCCATCATCTTCTGTTCACACAGCATATGCATTCACTTTATATAGCATTTCCCTAAGCTTGCTCTGCTAGCTCTGTATCTTGTCTATTAATAACAAGAGGTCAAATGGTACCGGGGCAGAGAGAGTTGGATTAACAGAGGAGAAATATTTTGTCAGGAAAACCATATGGTGCACTGGGCACTCGTGGAACCTGAGGAGACTCAGCCACGGCAGAAAATGATGGATTGTATCAAGCTACAGGCAGGAAACAGTAAAAATAAGTAATAGGAAAGAAAGTGGGGTAGGAGGTGTTTATGTTGAGGTTGCTCACCATTTTATTTCTTTATTCCAAGAGGTGATGGAACTTGTTATGTTGTTGATGGCATGAAGAATTGTACAAACTCCACTGCCTCCTGGCTCTGGTAGGTGTTTTAGTGGAATAGAGTTGAATTATCCATTTAGTACCAGAGGGGCAGTTCATGACCTCTTCCTCTTCCACTCCCCCGCTCCTCCATCAGCCGCCCACAGTGGCAGCTGCGGTCAAGGTTAGCTCTGTGGCTATTCACTTTCTGCACTGTTGTTTGGTGCATGAACAGAGCCAGGGAAGTCTGCCAGACAGGTTTAGCCTGAATATACTCCAGTACAGAGCTGGTTTCAGGGCAAGCTTTCATTATGCAAGCGAATGACCAAGATTTTTTTCTGTTGCCATGGTACCTGCCCACCTCTATTTACCAGACTATTGAAAAGAGATTTAAATTCCAAAAAAATAAATATATAAATCAGCAGGAGGGCTGTGGGATTTTAACAGGAACTGACTAGTCTAAAAATAGATGCAGTTTATCTAGCCAATAAAGCAGATAATACCACAGAGGAAAGATGCGTTTTATGACAGAACTCACAAAATGGAGCTGACAAGTATCAGTTTCATTTTACTTTAAAAATACCTAGAAGTTACCTTTTCACAAAACTATGTAGTGTAAAAGAGATTATGAAAACTGAGTGAAAAGTGAATGCTACATAGAAATCTGACATAAAAATGATACTGGACCAAATTGCTTGGACACTATATTAACTTGCCAATAATAATGTTGTACCATACAAAGCTACTCACAATATAAACACCTGTGCAAAAAATTACCCTTTTATATTTTTTTCCACTGGGGCCTGTATGTGTGTCTTTAATATGTATTTAGCATTTTCTGGCTTAAACCTTCCATGCCAAGGACAGTGGCTACTTTCATTTTTGTCCATGGACGTGCTCCATAGTCTCCTTCCAGAGCCATAATATTAACTGCACCATCCGCAACAATCAAATTTGAATCTGAAAATGTACATGGGCAAATTTGCATCAAAGATTTGGGATGCAGGAACAGTACCACTGTCTTGGTCATGCAACAAATAAAATTAACCGATTCACTGTGATGTTGGGGTAACAGTAACAGTAGATTTTGAAAGATATGCATTGAATTCCATTACAGAGATACAGCATGTGAAATCAGCAAATATTTATTTCTGTTATCTATAACTGTAATGTTTAAAGATATATACTGAGACATACTGTTCTGACCTACCTCACATTTTTGTTCTGACAGGTAAATTAGGTCTCCAAATAATGTTGTTGAAAATGTTGTTATTAATGAGATATGACAGCATCAAATAAACATGGTGATGTAAGCAATCTGAAATAACATCAGGCAAAAAGAGAATTAAATTCAATGGAAGCTAGTACATGGGTTTTCTACATGGAAGTTACCGTAAACAAACACTGTGATTCAGCCTCTTGGACATGGGTGGGAAGTCAGTGAGCGGTAATTTTTGTTAGTGAGTTGGTTATGGCCCTATCAGAAATGTGCTCAAAAATTTGCAGCTGTTGTCCACGTTGGTCACTTACACATAGAAAGAAACACCTCCAAAACTGCAGCTCTTGTCCACTGATGAAAGCGCCAGCAATGGGCACGTGAGCATCAGAACTGGACCAGGGAGCAATGGAAGAAGGGTGGCCTGATCTGATGAATCACATTTTCTTTCACATCACATGGATGTCCGGAGGCATGTGCTTCGCTTACCTGGGGAATACATGGCACCAGGATGCACTATGGGAAGAAGGCAAGCTGGTGGAGGCAGTGTGATGCTTTGGGCAATGTTCTGCTTGGAAACCTTGGATCCTGCCATCCAAGTGGATGTTAATCTGACAGGTACCACCTACCTAAGCATTGTTGCAGACCATGTACGCTCTTTCATGGAGACAGTGTTCCCTGATGGTTGTGGCCTCTTTCAGTCGGGTAATGCGCAGTGCCACAAAGCAAAAACAGTTCAGGAATGGTTTGAGGAGCACAACAATGAGTTTGAGTTGTTGACCTGGCCTCCAAATTCCGGATTTCATTCCAATCGAGCATCTGTGGAATGTGCTGGACAAATAAGTCCAAACCGTGTAGGCTCCACCTTGTTACTTACAGGATTTAAAGGATCCGCTGTATTGGTGTCAGATACCACAGCACACCTTCAGGGGTCTAGTGGAGTCCATGCCTCGATGGATTCAGACTGTTTTGGGAGGAAAGGGGGACCAACACAAAACTAGGCAGGTGGTCATAATGTTCAGTAATGTTTGTCTCAACAATACCAGGGGTTGTTAACCAGGCCTTGTGATATCTCCAGCTTTCTTTGTGGTGATGAAACCAGTTATTTTAAACCAAAACATGTTTGGTCCTAATGGAGATTCATTGTTGTGTTTTTTGCGCCTAAACTTAACCATAATTAGAACAGTGTTGTCTCAAGATATGATTGAAAATTCAACCTAAAGAATGCAAAGTTGGAACATAAAGAAATGTTAATTTCAACATACATTACCAGCCTTTGCCTTTTCCCCAGCCTGTTCATTCTGTAGAAAAGGTAAGAACTTGGATGAGGTGGACAGTGTTGCTCTGCCCTTAAGCCAACAGTGGACGTAGTAACAGAGCAAAATCTAAGTCTGTGAAAAAAGGGTGAGCCAGCATGACAGGACCCATGCTGTTATACACACTGTTGTGTTATATGTCATGCCTCTTTTGCTCCTGGGATGCCGGCATGCTTTCTAACATCACACGCTGGGGCAGCATTATAAAGATGGTGTTTGGTTTAGTGTAAAAAAGCAAAGCCAGCACAACTGCGAGTCTTGCGGGATCTGTGTGTAAAAAAAATGACTCGATAGAATTTGACGTTCCTCGTCACCGTCCCAAAACAGAAAAGGTTCATAGGTCCATTGATGCTATTCTCTTTTAATCTGTGGTTTTGGATCAGAGTGTAAAACGCTCAGGGTTTTGAGGTTTTTCAGGGCTTTGAAAAGATGCTGCTAGCCTGCCAGCACCGATGATCTATCATTAGTGAGCAGAATGATTGATTTCATAAAGTGGATGTGTGGCACTGGAAAAGAAACATTTACCCCTCAGGCAGAAAAGCAGCATTAATAAAACATTAGAGGGAATGACTCGCCAACTCTCATAATCCAGAGTGTTTTCCTCCCTCTCTTTCGTATATGTTTAAATGCTTGTCATTTAGATGCTATTGTATGTGAGTCAAGAGGAAAGTGGGTTAACTTTGCTAACTTTAAGTTATAAGTCTCAAGTGGTGTTGCCGTGTTTGTTTTCCTGTTTCATTTCCCAGCATGATCTCCTATATATAAAACAACTTATAATTCCAGTCATTTCTGATGCCAGTTTTAAATGTTTCCATTACTTTTGAAATGGTAGAAAATGACTGTCAGTTTGACATATTCATTTGAAGCCCGGGGCTGATATTCCAAAGCTGCTGTACTGTTTACTTCTCCATGATTTGAAGTTAATTAACTGCGCTAATATTTCAGATGTAATCTGTATTCATTGTCCACATTGTTGTCTCTTTGTTTGTTTCTTTGCATGGCAAGTAGCTCCTCATTTCACAGTGAAAGACATGCAACAACCTACCTTTCTGGTATTGAAAAAATAATTGGATGTTTATTCTGTGAAATGCTGTTTTGTCCACGTTTGATGTCAGTTTGCTCTGTCATCTTCAAGCCTAGTTCTGGTGAATGAAAATTAAAGTCTTATTGCTGGTTGGTTAAAGCTGTCTTTCAGTTTGCCCCACAGTTTTAGCAAAGAAAAAGAAGAGTCCAGTGGCCTCTTGCATTTCAACCATAATCTTCGTAGTTGCTAAATGCTAGTCACTGTTTGCTGGTAGCTGGTAGTTATTGTGGTCTATTCAAATGCAAGGGGTTAATTACTTTCATGACAAAATTCAAGGCATCAGACACACTATCAACCCCCCCAATGCCAAACATAGTAGCATCACCACGGCAATCTTTCAGACGCATATTAGTTATCGTGACCTAATTTAATATAATTAATGAAAAATCACTCTCTCCAACCTGACCTTTTTCCGAAGGCTTAAAAAAATTGCAGCCATTAAACTCGCTCTAAAGAAGAAATATCCGAGCAACTATAAGCTGATTTCAAACCTCGTGTTCTTGGGTAAAGTTGTTTACCAACAACCCAATCCTTTTTGTTAAGATTAAAAAATGTGTCCATACCTTTCACCAGGATCTCGGCCCTGTCACGGCACTGAGACTACGCACAGAAAGGCGCTGAGTGACATTGGCCTGAACAATGACTCAGGAAAAATCTGTATGTTGGTACTCTTTATTTCATTTTGTGCCATGTTTGACATTGTAGCTGATACATTTTTGTTGATTATAAAACTCTCTGGAACTGTTCTTTAAGAGGTTAGAATTTGTCTCAATTGCTAACTGTGTGTCTGAGTAGATAGACATGACCTGTGGGGTTCCACAAGGGGACATCTTAGGATCTCATTTGTTCAATCTTTACTTGCTCCCATTAGGTCAAATCAAATTATAAAGTTTCTTTCATATTTATGCAGGGCGGTTGTATCTTTTACGCAGATGACAACCAAATTTCAATGTTACTGACAGTGACTATGAGCCTATTGAATTAGTAGATTCCTGCCTCAATCAGGCTGCAGGAGTAAAAATAGCTGCCCTTTTTAATCTTAAAATTTTAAAAGTAATTTCTAACCTCCCCTCCCGAAAAGCCATAAATCAGAATATAGAATCAGGTGTTTACTCCACCAGGAGGTCTGGCTCTGCACCCAACTTTCCTTCCCACACAGGAATCTGTAAAGTGCCACAAACAAGTGCATTTAGTTTGCATGTAATCTTGATGTGTGGAAAATTCATTATGCTTTCTGTGGGAACACACCGTAAGAGATCTCTTTATATTACTTTGGCATGGGCATGGAGCCTGACAAAGCTAATGACTAAAGTTGAGCGAGCTTCAACAGCTCCAGGAGGAGTCCTCGTGTGGCCTATGTGCTCAAGCTTTATGGGGATCTATGAACGGTCAAGCCTTTTACTTGGGACCATTTTGTCATCAGAAAAGCTACCAGCAGCTAATGCGCCAGACAACACAGTACCTAGGATTACATACAATAGGGCATGCAAATAATACCACCATGAAAAGGTATAAATCCCCATTAATAAGGTGTATTCATCTATCATATAATTTGCTTTTCATTTCATTCATGAGGAAGCTTAAGTCTGTCTTGCAAGAGAAAAGAGGGCAGCCACTGTGAAGAGGATCGCCACCAGTTGATCACAACATAATGAATAAGTGCAGAATTGGAAGCTGGCAGCCTTTAATAGAGGGGATTTGAGTGAAGCCTGCCATAATATAAAATTGTGCAGCAGCTGGCTAGGTGCCACCTCCATGCATTAAATAAAGTGCACTTGTGCGCTCGCTGAGTGGGTAAACTAGGCACTCTCGCGTGAAGAATCAACATGTCCCGGAGAGAACAAAGGCTCATTCAAATCCAAGCCTCTCCTAAAAGTCATAAACCTCTCAAAAGGAACAGAAAGCAAGAAAGAGCTCAGCACAACAAACATCTCAGAGGGTTACAGTTATATTTGCAGGAAATTAAACGGTAGCACCATATGTTTTAAATTGACATTTGGAATACGTCTCTGCGGGACCACTGTCTTTTAGATAGTAGTGGTGTTCTTTTACAGGAAAAAACTTTCAAAACAGCTTTTGCTGTCATGAGTGTTCTACAGCTTGGATCCAGGTCTCGTTGGTGTACATCTTTGTGCTGCCTATTTTGTCCAATACCACAACATGGTGTGAGAATGCATGTTAGAGGTTGCATACTAAATGATATCAACAAAAAAAAAGCCACCTTGTGTTTACTGGACCTACCTACACCAAACTAGACGAATCAAGCTTAGCGTCAATCATCCCCACACCTTCACATTTGATTTCCCTCTTGGTCTCAATAGCCTTTTATCTCCTCCACAACCTTGCGGACTGTTGCCATGACATTCTTGTTTGCGTTATCAGCATCATTTTCTTACACACAACGGAATTCCAGGGAATAGAGTAACAAATTGACTGATTGACTGATTGAAGCAGGCTAGATGATGATAAAATTGCAGCGATGGTATCATTTCTGCTGGGAACCAGCTTCCTCTCTAGTTAAACAATGTTTCTTATTAAGAGTTCATATTCTCCCAAAGATGCTAGAACATCAGACAAACATAAAATGGGGGCAGTGTTCCTTTGTAGTAAAGATGCACATACAACCATGTGTCATAATGTATGAGATCTCTAAATGTTAGATAAAAAAGAAATACACATTTTTAAAATAAATTTTGCCCTCCCGACACCTGAAACCGAAGCTATGCCTTTGTAGTGTAGAGAGGTGTTTGTGTTTCTTGGCATCTTCTTGACTCTTAAGTTTAGAAGCATTTCAAAGAGCATCATCTTAATTATACAGTACAAATATCTAACCATGAAATAAAACCACTAAATATAGTATTACAATAATAATATATAAATAATACAATTATAGTGTGGCCAAAAATCATCCCTTGGATATTACAACTAACTATATACACTATATGACTATTTAAATTCATTCATGTTGCAAAATGCCCATAGGAATAACTGGATTTTCGGAACAAAATTCAACCTAATCCAGTGAAAAATAAACCATTTTTGAGATTACGAATACTCATACAATCATAACGATTATGAAATGTACCTTTGTGCCAAAATTAAAATATGATTATTACTTTTTTTTCTCCACAAAAATCCATGACATGAACTGGGAAAAGGTTCTAAATTCTGGGTGAGTTGGCATGGAATGGCCCATGTCCTAGTTACAATATGAAATAATTCTGATCTTGATAACACACCTATCATTGTTGCCTTGGGGTGTGGAATTAGAGGAATGCTGTTATGCACTAGTCTCATTGTAACTCACCACTTAGTGCAACTTCAGCTGCAAAATGAAAAATGCAGCTTCTCCAATTTTAGAGCTACTGCACACATCTTTTCCAAAGATCTACACTTGCCAGCAGACATTTTGTTCTCCTTCTAAATTTCCACACCTGTGCAGCTGATTCAGCATTACCGATACCATTACCATACCAGCATTACATGTATTGTTATTATGATCATTTATCTATCTATCTATCTATCTATCTATCTATGTATCTATCTGTCTGTCTATCTATCTGTCTATCTGTCTATCTACACACACGCAACTGAACCTCTGTAAATTAAACCAATATGTAACTGAGATAAGAGGCCCGACTTCGTACTTTTTGAGTGTATCAATTATGAAATTGGTGCAAGTAGGATTTCTGCTTGTGAAAGAATGGAGGAAGGATCCTGATTGTTGTGCTGAATCAAAAAGCGACCCATAGCTGGTTAACTTGATAAACAGTAGACGAGCTGATAAACTGTGATGATGTCTGACGCCGATGATTCTTAATCTTTGTTTCTAAAGACGAAAATCAGGCACCAGTTTAGTGGGATGGATACTCAAGGGCCAAGATTATTTGTCTGTCGATATACAACACATGGTTGCACAACTTAATGAAAGTATGTAACGTCATGTAATGTCATGCTACACAAATAAGAAAACATATATACAGTGATATAGGCTGTAAACATATTTAAATACATACACAAGTAGTTTAGTTTAACAGGTTCACAATTTCTTTCCACGTTGACTGAGTTTGAGCACCAAGCATCAATGATATAAACACAGAGTTGGATTGGAACTTGCCACATCTGGTGGAACTAAAAGTGTATTGCATTATCCCAGCCCATTTTAAAGCAACAAATCCGGTTTACAATTTGCAACCCCAAGTCTCAAACAAGAAGACTTATTTTGTCTACATGTTCATAGGGGAATTTTTTGTGTCTCTGTAAATGAAGTATGGTCTAGACTTCTGTTGTGAATTGGAGCTATATGAACAAAACTGATTTGACTTACCCATTGTGTGGTTTTGACCGCCATTTTCTGTTTGCATTTTTACTCTCCAGCTTCACAACTCAGATATAAGCCAACAAGGACATTTCATAGTAAATGGGGCTTTTGATTGCACAATCAATAACAGTTTAGTTCTTCCCTGTTTTCGAGGCCTATTCTCATCTCACTTATTATTTTTGGATGTTTGAGGGTAACCGTTTATGTATCTGAGGCAAACGCTAGTCTAGAATTCACTCTCAAATCTACATTTACTGATCCTGCATCTATCTGCATGTGTACTTATACGGGAAATTTTCTTTTTCTTTTTAGAGGACATTAGATACGAGGTGACCAAGCCATAAAAACAGGCAGGGTATAGCAACACAACTGTGCCTCTTTGACACCTCCCACCCATCCAGCCCCTGCTCCAGCTCGACTGAGGAATTACTGTATTTGGTGCAATTTGATGGACTGCTGAACTGTGAATATGCTTCAGCCCCAGACAGCTGTCTTGCCCAGAGTGAGATGTGATGGATGGGTAGGAGAGCAAGGGGGACATATGGAAATGACCGGGCATGAAAGGAAAGACAAATTTGGTGCGCCTTTGTTTCACTAAACCCCTGACCACACAAAGGCATTTCTTTTCCTTTCCCCATTTCTGCCAGAAACTGGCCAATTTTGTCTGTCTTCTTTCCTATGAAACAGTATCTGTGTGCCCTAATTCCCTGCACCTAAATCAGTCTGGAATTAGTCGAGGGAATGTAACGTTTGGAGGTCAGTAATATTGATAAAAATAACCAAAGACTGAGCTCATTGGGATGCATTTATCACGTCATTAGTGACATCTACTCTGTCTCCACCAGCAGTGTCAGGTCACAGAGGCAAGTTGGGTGGTACTGCGGTGACAGCAGCTAAAGATCAGGATTGACAAAGTGGATCACCATCCCAGATAGAGTGGCAGCTAAGCATAATTTCCCAATAACTCACCATATTTGGCAACGCCTTAGTCAGCAGAAGGCCAGTGGGCCATCAATCCAATCCAAGGAGATTGATCCACTGAGTGTGTTTGCATGTGACTGCGTGAAAAAAAGGGGAGAGAGAGGAGCAGCCTAGAGAGCTGGTATCTGAGAGGCACGGGGCTGCATGCATACGGTTGGCAGGATGTTGGAGAAAGCTTTGTGTTTTATTGTGTGGTAGCTGATGTGAGCAAACAAGTGTGTGTTTGGCGTGTCATGTGCATGGAGAGAGAGAGAGAGAGAGAGAGAGATGTGCTGGAGCTGGTGGGTGTCAGGAAGCCTTCAGCAAAGTCTTCACATGCCAAGTTAAAGCTGAAGAGGTGACTGGAGGCTGCTGTCTGAAAGGTCACTGGCTGCTCCAGCCCCTGACAGACTCCTCAGCAGAGCCGGCTAACAGCACCCAAATGCAGCGGGACTTCACTGAGCTTCCTAATATAACGTGTTTTCTCCAGCAATGACAAACACCTCAACAAGAGGCAGATTCATATGTAAATACAGGCGATAATGACCTTCAGCAGGTCTCACACAGCGCGGAGCTGCTGGTTTACAGAGTGGAAATGTATCATAATGAAGAGATAAAAAGTGCTGTGCCTTAGATATAACATAAATAAACAAATGATAAAAAAAGGTCACAATGAAGACTCATATCCATGCTCCCGTTGTACGATATGCTCTGTTGAAATTGCCTAGAAGCTGCACTTCTTCTACATGAAATGTAATTTATGGCAGTAGGTGAAACATTTATATTTTTACAGCATAAAGATATATCATTTTTGATATCCAAACCAATAGGAGAAAGATGTTTTACCGGTGCACTTTTTTATTTATAACTTGTAAAACATGTTTATGTATTTCCGTTAATTCATACCCGCATATCTCTGTGATGGATGATCATCAATAATGTCTAAGAAAGTTCCAATAATTCTCCCTACTTCGTGAACTGTGCACATTTCCAGGGAAGGATATTTTTTTAATTTTTTTTTTTATTTATATATTTTTTTAATGGGCACCCAGCCATTTTTATTCATCAAGAGTATTATGGATTGATGGATATCTGCTCAGCTGGAGCTATGGGAGGCTTAAGGTTTTTAAGGAATTAGCATTAGTGAAATTTCCTCGCTCCTAAATATTCCACAGTCAACTGTCAGCTCTATTATAACAAAATGGAAGCGTTTGGGAACAACAGCAACTCAGCCACGAAGTGGTAGGCCACGTAAAGTGACGGAGAGGGGTCAGCGGATGCTGAAGCGCATAGTGCAAAGAGGTCGCCGACTTTCTGCAGTCAATTGCTAGAGAGCTACAAACTTCATGTGACCTTCAGATTAGCCCAAGTACAGTACACAGAGAGCTTCATGGAATGGGTTTCCATGGCCGAGCAGCTGCAGCCAAGCCACACATCACCAAGTGCAATGCAAGGCGTCGGATGCAATGGTGTAAAGCACGCCGTCACTGGCCTCTAGAGCAGTGGAGACGCGTTCTCTGGAGTGATGAATCACGATTTTCCATCTGGCAATCTGATGGACGAGTCTGGGTTTGGAGGTTGCCAGGAGAACGGTACATTTCAGATTGCATTGTGCCAACTGTGAAATTTGGTGGAGGAGGAATTATGGTATGGGGTTGTTTTTCAGGAGCTGGGCTTGGCCCCTTAGTTCCAGTGAAAGGAACATTGAATGCTTCAGGATACCAAAACATTTTGGACAATTCCATGCTCCCAACCTTGTGGGAACAGTTTGGAGCGGGCCCCTTCCTCTTCCAACATGACTGTGCACCAGTGCACAAAGCAAGGTCCATAAAGACGTGGATGACAGAGTCTGGTGTGGATGAACTTGACTGGCCTGCACAGAGTCCTGACCTGAACCCGATAGAACACCTTTGGGATGAATTAGAGCGGAGACTGAGAGCCAGGCCTTCTCGACCAACATCAGTGTGTGACCTCACCAATGCGCTTTTGGAAGAATGGTCAAAAATTCCTATAAACACTCTCCTCAACCTTGTGGACAGTCTTCCCAGAAGAGTTGAAGCTGTAATAGCTGCAAAAGGTGGACCGACATCATATTGAATTCTATGAGTTAGGAATGGGATGGCACTTCAGTTCATAGAATGAGTAAAGGCAGGTGAGCGAATACTTTTGGTAATATAGTGTATGTGCTCCTCCAACATAAACTGTGTGGTCAAAAATATGTGGACACCAAAACACTACATCCTTATGCATGTATGGAACATCTCAGTGCAAAGATTAATATGCTGCAACAAATGCCTCCATTGTTCTGCTTTCACAAAGCAACCCGACTTCAGTGTTCAGTTCTACATTAAAATGGCTAAAAACAGCTACACCTTTGTCATAAACTTTACCCAAAATGTTTCCAACAATGTTCAAACCGCATTAAAATCTGCGCTTGGCTCAGTCGTCTGTTGCTAGTTCTTCTGGGGAAACATCAGATGATAGATCAGAGAGTGAGGAGTCAGGAAAGCAGCGAACATGATCAAACATCACTTGAATGAAACTTTAAACCTTTACCTCAACCATTTACATACTTGCCTGAGTCACATAGAGAGATTTTCAGCGGTAATGGTTGTTGTTTATCTTTGAAGACAACAACTTCCATGAACCTACAATATGTGTGACTTTTGTTTTTGAATGAAATCCTGCATCAGAGAATACATAATGTGCATTTAACACACCCACATGAGAGGCAGTAATAATAGTATGGTTAACAGTTAAACATATAATAATAATAATAATAATAATAATAATAATAATAATAATAATAATAATAATAATAATAATAATAATAATAACATTGTGTTTCATTATCATTATTATTACATGGTTATTATGTACATGACAATGTAAATTTAAAGTTTTGTCAAAGAGTTGGATTAGCCATTTAACACTTGTGTAGTGAAGTGATTAATTCATTTATTGAAACTAATTTGAATCTATTCTGGAAGAAATGGGTTGGGAGACTCAAATTGAAATAATGCTTTCTTTTCCCATGGTTCAAGTGAGATGCAATGCAGCTGAATTTTACACTTATTGTAGATGAATAAGAGCTTTTTTTCTAAGTGCATAATATAGAAAATTACAATAATCAAGGCAGGATGAAACGGAGACACACATAAGTTTCTTCACATTAGCAGGGAACAGAAATGGTTTGATTATGGAAGTGCCTCTCAACTGATGAAAAAAGACTGAATAACTATTCTGTCTCAGTTTGGATTGGAATTAAAATGTACTTAAAAATACTGCAAGGAACCTTAAAATGGTTATGAGACAGTCTCCGACAGTTTAATACTGCTGCCTGACCTACATAAGCAAACAAATCATCAGCGAAGAGCTCAGGTGTTTGTTTTCAGTTTTAGTTATCCGCCATGCCTGCCATCAGGTCAAGATCGGACTTGTCTTGTTTGGTTATGTCATGAAATCAAATTATTATTGTTAATGTCACAGTGGTAAGGCTGCATAGAGGAGTCTCACAGCCCACAGAAAGAAGCTGCTCTGTAGTCTGGTTGAACGGCACTAAAACAAAGTGTACTTTGTTTTACCATCTTCACATTACAGTAATTATTCTCAGATATTCTTAAATAGATACATAACCACACTTCATATACTACAAATGCATATGCTATTTAGTTAAAAAAACCCAATTACATGTGGTATTTCATTCCAAATCATAAATTCAAGTAAATTAAAGGTCTTTCCTGTCTTATAACATGCAATATTTGCCAATAGATTTCCAATTAAATGATCAAAATTTCACCATGAAGCCCTTTTAGCAAGAGAGTTCATTGCAGCTGCTTCATTGAATTATTCACTGAAGAAGCAATCAGAGGTGCAGATGTATGCATTCCATTTCTTTACTGTATCTTTTTCTGTGTTATTCATAACGCGATGGCTGTGTCGTGGCCAATACTGTATAATATACATTAATCATGATGTAAAAAAAAAATGTGTTATTTAATTCATTATTTTTAGTTGCATTCATTTACCCATCCATCAGCGCCCTTATATTCCTATCATATATGTTATGTTATTGACAAAGGTTACTCGCAGTTTAAGTCCTCCTGAAACCCAGCCCTCACCAGATTATGCCCACACAATGTTGTGCCAATCCCTTTGCTGGAACAGTGCCTGGAAGCAACTGTTCTGGTAAGGCTTGGACTAAGTTCTGAAGGCAGCATGCTAACATACTATGACAATGTTACCATGCTAATGATTAGCAGGTTTAAGAACAAATTCTAAAGTGCTCAGCTACTGAGTTTCTCTGTTAGCATGGATTTGAATAGAGTTTTTTTTTTTTTTTTTTTTTCTCTACAAATCTGTGTAGCTATTGAGGTTCACAGGCTTTAAAAGTTGTGTTTGACAATGGCACTGTAGTGCCTTTAAACTATGAGATATGTCTCATTGTGTGTGTCTTTTGTTTCTCACGGTTTGTTTTCTGTCATGGTTTTGTTTCATTTACAAAGCTGCGTCTGTGCCATATAAGTGCACTACAGCTTAATAGCGTATCATCATATAACACATCAGTTGAATTACAGCAGTATTTGATTCACTGTGTGTGTTTTTCGAAATCATTAAGTGAAGAGATAATAAAATAAAAGTCCTGCTCTTTCTTCAGAATCAAACACAATTTGAGCTTTGATTTGATTTGATTTGATTACACATGCTCTGCAGCATTGTAGAGTCGAGCAGTTCAAGCACAGTGGCAGGTATCAGGAATGAAAGCCTAAATGAAGCATTGATTTTTAGACAGAATTGCAGCTCTGTTTCAGTTTATGGAAAGACAGAACATATTTCCAAACGCGGTGCAAGCTTAAATGTGCACTTCTTAGCTTTCACAGTCCAGCAGTTATGTGTAATTGATTTTCACAATTAACACAGATTCCTGTTTCCGGGGGTTTACAGGAAAGCAAGCAGTGCTTCCTCTCTGCTTTGTCATTTAATGCATGAGGATTCATGGCTGAGATTTTTTATTTTTTTTTCCCCCACTAGCTATATTAAAATGTTTTGTTTGTTTTTCCTAAACACATAGCTCTCTTGTGTTTACCATTATTCAACAAACCCCCTTTGGGTAGACAGCCAGGATTTTAGCACTCAGTTTTAGTGGTTCAACATGAAATGTGTGATAATATTTCCTTTTTTTCTCAGGACATGATATTTGTGTTTGGAGGCCGTTTGTCACCTGCCAACTTGTCAAAGATATGTGGTCTGTGCATAAATGTACCAGTGTCTGCAGGTGCATTCACTGGTCATATGCCTGCCATTGTGTGTGTATGTGTGTACGTGTGTGTGTCTGCGTTCAGTGTGTAAGAACAGATTCTAAGTGCACCGACTCGGGGTCATCTCTTTAAAAATGTATGATTTGCAACTTCACAAAATCACATTCTGGTCACAACAACCTGCAAGTTGCAGTTTGTTATGCTGTGAATCAACCATGACTGTGTTTTGAACACTACTTCATGGCGCTGTCGTGGTTTGTTGTTAGGGAGTGGATCAGCTGAGTGCACCTCAACCTCATCATCATTACCTGGCAAGAGGAAGAGCTCAGTTCTACTCTTCAGCTCCACTTTTATCATTCCAAAATAGACCGGATCAGGAAGTCTATCTTAACTAAGTGCTAAGTGCTAAGTGCTATCTTAACTAAGTGCTAAGTGCCAAACTAGCAGAATGACTGTATGGACTGCAGAGTTAGTTGGTCAGACTGAAACCTGTCAGCAACTAGCCAACTGGATGGATTGTCATGGAATTATGTGCTGACATTAATGTTCTCAAGGGGATATATTTTATTGATTATTAATCATAATCATAATCATATATAAATCATTTTCACTTAAATCCAAGTGATCCAGCTCTGCTTCTACATCCAACTCTGTTTCCTGCTATAAAAGACCAAATCCTTTGTTTAATTGACCACTGAAGCCATCACAGTCTGCAGCTAAGGTCTCAGATTTAATTTAGAAGAGATGTCAGCATCAGGATTGGTAGATTCAACTCAGTGGTCCTCGGAGTCTGGTGAGAGTCAGCAAAGTCAATGAAAGCCTTGAACTTTCAGACAGCATGAAAAAAAATAAAGGCGGGCGATAGAGATAGGGGGCAGCAAAATGGCCAAGAGGGGAAAGACGGCAGGAAGAAGTGCGAGAGGGAGGGGGGGAGTGTTGAGAGCACATAAAGAGAAGAAGGACGGTGAGAGAAACGGAACAGAGGAGAGATATGCCCCTATTCAACTGCCAGCAAGTCTCTGTGCTGCTGAATTACACCTGATCCAAGAAGTGCAGACAGTTCTCTCCTCTGAGAGAGTTAGGGCCTATAATCTTCCCCGTTGATAATGAGAGCTAAACCTCAATGATACATCAGCCCAATGGAGAAACTTAACAGCAAAGGCATCATTCTTCATTGCAAAATCCTGACACTTTTATTACCTCGCTTTTTTGCGAATCCCTATTTATAGCGTAGCAATGCTGCTATAGATGCAAAGAGAACAGCAGCCAAGAGAGGCGGCTGAAAAGTCAGTTTAATGCCACAGCACACAGTGAGGCTCCGCTTTTAACATTCGTATGCAGCGCAGTGCAAACGACGAGCACGCAAAAAAAGACATTTGCTTAGAAAAACAAAACAGACATGCAGCATGTTTGTGTTTTCACAGTCATGCATAAAGATGGCTCCACATGCAAAAGCAATATATCTTTGCATTCAAAAGGCTCTCCGTGAGGCTGATCAATTCAGCAAAAAAGGAAGATCAAATGGATAGTCTGTTCCCACCTCTGTCCCTTTGGTCTCTCTCTCTATCTCTTTCTTCCTGTGGTGCAAACAACAACACCAACAGCAGAAGTAGCACAAGCGCGCTTTGCTAGGTGCTTTTTTTTTTTTTTTTTTTTTTTTTAGGGGGGGGGGGATGTTTCCCCATCTCAGTGGCTTCAGAAATTAGAGATTCATTGGCGGCATCCACTGTGTCTCAGCGGCTGACAGAAAGAATAAATGCGCTTCTCTTTGTAACGATCACCTCAGGCATTCACTATCTCCCTCGCAGGCCCAAAGAAAAGCAAGAAAAGCACACAGGCAGGCACTGATCAGATCTCTTAATGAGACCTAATGGTCCTAATTCTCTCCGTCGATAGAAAATCCTTCATTTTCTTTGAGCGTTCAGGGCAACAGAGTAGATAATGCTCTCACAACAACAGGAGGTGCAGAGTGATTTTTGAGCTTTTCTAGCTGAGAACAAAGGTAGCCAAGTCAGATTCAAGGACTGTGCAGTTTACTGATATTTATCCACATTAAAAGGATACAGCATATTACATTTAAAGGATATACTAAAAAAGCTTGTATCATTGCTATCATTTTTTTTTTAAATTGTTGAAAATCTTACATCACAACAGCTCCTGCCTGCAACCACGGCTCAGCCGCCATTACGGAGCCCAGATATGCAGAGCAGCCAGCAAGGCATATCCAAACTCTCTTCATTTCAGTATTGTCATTTCTCTTTTCCCAGTGCTAAATTTGGCGATCATGCCTGAACAACTTCGTTCTGCTTCACTTTATCAGCATCAGCCTTGGCACATGAAATGTGTGCTATGGTTTCTTATTTTTTTGGGGGGCTCCAACTGCATAATGTCAAAGGAGATTGTCACTCTGGAACTGTCAAATTTTGTGAGGCAGAACTACAATGTTAATTTGTGTTGTGCTCTATCTTCAGTTACTCTAACACAGTCACATCTATGCTGATGCATGAACTTCTGCAGAACCCTCACAGGTGTTACCTTTGTTCAATGATTCCTATGATTATTCATTTACACCTTGTAGTTGTGGAGTTCTGTTATACTCAGTTTAGGCATTCTTTTTTTTGTAAGCAAGGGCCTGAGCCAGAGGCCTAGTTAATTAAAAATCTGTCACACTGACATCAAGTGTGCTCATTGTAATGTTCAGTAAACACACTGCCCACACAACAAAACATGTAATGCAGGTATGAGTCTGCAGGCAGATTTTACAATAGGACGCTGTACTGTGACTGACACGTTCTGTCCTACCATCAACTGAAGCAGTTGGTTGCCGCTTATCTTTTGGTCCCTAAACTGATTAGACCTCACCATTGTGTAGGAATCATGGAGAAACTCAGACTCTAAATGTTGTAAATAGCTTCTCTATAATTTATAAAATCAGGAGGAAAAATATAAAATACCACATAGATTAAATGTAAGATCTGAAAATGTGGTCAATACAATAATGCAGGGATTACAATGATATGAATAACCAGATTTCTCATATGATCCACATCCTCATACCTAAGCAACTGAATAGGCACATTGTCAGCGTTTCTCAAAACGACATGGCCGTTCCAGTCTTGGTTAGGTTCAGGAAAACATTTTGGTTTCACAGTGGACATGAACTATTTTCTTACGGTGGACTGCTGAGGATGAACCGAGGAGTCTCACAGCCAGAGGAAAGAAGTTGCTTTGCAGTCTGGTACTGTTCTATGGTTTCACTATCACCTTCACATTTTAGAAAAAAAATACAATAGTAGTGGAAGGCTTTCAGTAGTGAAAGATTGTTCACACTAGCCTTATCAAGGTCTTCAGTCACAAAGCAGTGGTGCTCATACCTCTTGTGTCCACAGCGGCCAATAGAATCAACTACAACAACAACAACAACGAAAAGTTCGTTATAGCAGCTTGAAGTTAAATTCAGTTAAATTTCAAATCAGTATTTCATTATATTGATAATAATGGTAAAAATGAAATACATAAATGAATAAATAAATAAATAAAATAAGTAATGTTATCAAAGTAATGTGTCCAAAAAAGTATGCTGCAGCATTTTGGTGATGATTGAGTGTACCAAGGTGTAAGTCTATAATACATTTTATTTATAAGAACCTGTCAGGTCACCCAAGGACACTTTACAGAAAGATAACAAATAAATAAAACAATAAAACAAATAAAACAGCAGTCAGTGGCAACAGGCAAATACAGGAATGAAAAGACAGGAACAACTTCAATGACGTATACAAATACAATACGCATAAAGCAAATAATAAAATTATTACAAATCATCAGGGAAAGCAAATTTAAAAAGGTGAGTCTTCGGTTGGGATTTAAAAGAAGACGTGCACTGGGGCAAACTGTGGCGGCCAGCATTCTCACAGTGTGGGGCCAGCCACACTGAAGGCCCTGTCACCTGTTGTGCGTCGTCTGGAGGGTTGAATGGAGAGGAGATGTGCATCAGAGGAACGTAGTGAACAGGGTGGCATGTAGGGGTGAAGAAGACAGGATAGGTAGGGAGGCGCCAGGCCATGAAGGCTTTGTAAAAACCAGAAGACTCTGAGCTGAGTTTTGGACATACTGAAGTTTTTTTTTTTTTTGTTTTTTTTAATCTGTGTTTGGGTAAACCGAGGAGGAGGTTATTGCAGTGGTCCAATCTGGATGAAACAAAGGCATGAATGAGTGTTTCTGTCACAGAGTGAGATAGAGCAGGACAGAGTCTGGAGCTGTTCTTAAGATGGAAGAAGGCTGTTTTTGTGATGTTTTTGATATGTGAGTCAAAGCAGAGGGTGGAGTCTAAGGGGATACCTACATTTGTAACTTCAGCAACAGAGGGTGTGATGAAAATGTATCTTGTGTTCTGGTGAATTATTTAATGCTTACCACAAGCTCACAGGACACATGTAGACCTAAATGTGAAGTCCAAACTGTAAATTATATACAGTACTAAACTCATAAAAATTATACTTAATGCCTCGGAAACATTTTCTGTGCTGCCTGCACCGGTTTTATTTGAGAGTGCAGGCTTCTCTATGTACAGCCGACTCCTCTTTTCCCTTGTTTTCAACCGATAAGCAACTCATGTGTCATATTGTTGTTATTCTTACAAAACTTCATTATAGATTGTGATCAGTGTTCATCTTTTGGGTTCATTCTGCATCAAACGAGCACAGTGATCTGTGTGCTTGCTATTCATTTTGATAAGTTTGCTCTTTTTTTCTTTTTTTTCTTTTTTTTATCAGCAGCATTCGGAAACAGACTGAAATGGGCATATAGACTCATCTTCTCTCTATATCTATGCTCAGCTGAATAACTTCGGGAAAAGTGTGATGGTCAAAATTAGACCATGAACCAATCCAATCAGGCTTTTATCTCTTTTTCTCCAAGGCTACTGGATGACCTTTTCTTCCTCTAATTGATTTACAGAAAGTCTCTCACAGCTGCACTAAAGCTGAGCTAGATAAGTAAAGGCTGTTGCGAATGCCTGCCTTATTCCCTTGCGTGATGACTGAACTTGTAGCAATCATTCAAGCAATGACATGCATGATTTAGGAAAAAAAAGAAAAAAAAAAAAGATTCATACCCTTTGAATAAAGAGTAGTTCTTTAAGTTGTACGATGGTTTAGCTTAATAAATCAGTCAGAATCGTCAAAATATCTTGTGAGGAAATTTCAAGTGTGGTTTGCACAGTTTTGTAGCTCTTAACTTGCTTTTAAAGGTTTTTTCACAGTGTTGTAGTACTGATCAGGTAAAATGTAATTGTTAGGAGACAAAAATGTTCATAAGAATATATAGTCCACAGTATGTTATTTATCAAAATACTGAAAATAAAAATAAATAAAAAAAACATGACTTGAACAAGTATTAATTGTATACATTTTTTAAACTTTTTCTTGTCTTACTTCTGCTTCCTAATATAGTAAAATAAAAGTAGCCAGCCATGACCTAAGCATGTGTAAAAACTACCCATTGGACTATGTACAAAATCCAAAACAATACAGCAGCCAGTAGCAGTAGCAGTCCCTCCCTCCCTGTGAGACTAACAGGGCACCCTGGGGGGTTTGTAATACAGGGGACAACCAAGAAAATCTCTGTCAGCGTAACTGACATGGTGTTGTTTCCCAACTGAATGGTACAAGTTGTCTGATGTTAATGGGTTGAGTTTTTTTTTTTGTTTTTTTGTTTTTTTGCAGTTGGTTTGTAAAAACAAACATACATACACACTGCTATGGCGCAGCTGCGCATCATGATGCAGTGGCTGGTAGCTCCTCTGAATCATGCTAAATTGGTGTTTGTTCAACAGTCATATATTTTTTTGTTGTTGTTTCGTTGCTGAGACACGTACGACCTATCATTAGGAGGAAAAAGATCATTGGGGAACTAAGATCAGCTCCCTTTGGCCCTCGGTGATTGCATGGTCCGTGAGCCTGACCAGGTGGACTGGCCTAGGGACTGAGAGAGTTGCAGTAAGAGCCATGCTAATCCATCTTGGTTTAAGGCTGCTGCCGGTGAATGTCTTCTCACATGAAAAGGAAATGGACAAGATGGGAAACAGGCTGGCCAAACAAAGTGAAATCAGAGACTTGTGCTTACAGGGACCTGTCCCCACCACGACATCTCAGATCAAGCTGTCGCACTCAACTGGTGAACCGTATGTGAGTGGACAGAGCGCAGCACTACAGTCGGATGAGTGTAGGTGGACAAACAGTGATGTTTGTCAAAGTTGATGGATAGCATTTCCCAGATCTTGAACTTTTAATATGAAGAGGCTGACCACACTATCATCACCATCTAGTTGCTCTTATTTACATACACCCTGAAGCAGATTAAAAAGGCGCACTATGTATGCATGCATATTTGTATATTCATTACTGAATAAACATTATTAGCATTACTAGCATGAAGGTGTTTACAGACTTTCATTTTGTTATACAGCCCTGTGTTGTGTAATGAGGAATAAATTACCTTGTACCTTGAAAACAAACAACCACTGATGCATTGGACTGTGAACCGTAGTTATGTGAAGCAGACGGGCAGCGGAGCAGCGACAGGGCAGCTCGGGACTAGAGGCCAGCTTGCATGCTTGCGCCACGTAAGGAGCCCGGAGAAACTCTTGCTGCAAAAAGCTATGGAGAATGAGTGACTGGGTTGGTGTGATGAGGTCGGAGTGTTGCTGCAGCTCAAGCACTGCCAAAAAACATACATTCCCGGAGCTAGTGTGAGTTAACAGTTTGAGAGAGGCATAGGAGTACGCAACCGACATAGCCAGAGGCAGAGTAGGGCTGGTCTTATGACAACAAGCCTGTCTTTTTAAGTAGTGTGGTTGCGCCTACTGCTGTACAAACAGAAAAATACAGTGACAATGAGCGACAGAATGCATTCATACAGATGACGTGTGTTTAAGTTGGCTGTGACCTCAAAACCAGAAGTCAGTGACATTTGCGTGTGCGTTAACCTATGCAACATACCCAACTGATGACAAATACACGTACATATGTAGCTTAGGTCACATATGTAACAGACATCCTTTAATCGGGGATGCATGAAATGGATTTCCTCAGCTGAAAGAAATTCTGCGATGCCTGATGCTTGGTGCATATTATTATACTAATGTTAACAGCACTAAGTAAGTATTAATCGAGACAGCTGTGTCATTGAGGTCACATGCTGTGTGTGTGAGAGAAAAGGAGAAAAAAAAAAGGCCAACAAAAAGATCCATCAATGAGCGTTTTCAGCCATGAAGATTAAACCAAGACACAAAATATAGACATAGAAGTGGTAGTAGTATAAGCCATCTGTAGTACAGGCAGTAGTAAAAGTAGTCGTATAATATGCAATATTAGTCAAAGTAATGGAAGTATTAGTGATAATAAAAGTACCAACTGTAAACTAAGAAACACTAGCAGTACAAAAGCCTAGTAGCTGTCGTAGTGTCAGTGGCAGCAGTAGAAAAAGCTGTTGCAGTAGTTGTAGTAGCATAAGCACAATCCACTGTGGAGCGATGAACATGCCGCAGTACACACCCATTATAAAACGTTAAACACACCTGAGGGTACGACAGGCTAAGATGTCGAGGGCAACGACGGACGAACGTTGTGTTGAAGCTCTCTGAATCCTTGTAGAACATGTTTTCCGCATGTTGCACTTCTTCTTCTTCTTCGTACAGTATTTTTAAGCAGGTTTCAAAACCACCTTCACAGTTGTATCGGGGCATATAGTTGTTGTGCTTGCAGGTCCATGAAAGCAATTTGGCGTCATATTATTGTATCTATGTATGAAACTCAAGTATCTTTTTCCCCCCAATACTAACCAAGTAGGGGTTTTGTTTTTGTCTTAGCCTAACCAAACTGCGACTGTTGCACAATGTTAACTATGTCACAGACTTACAGTGGAAACAGACAGTGAGGCAACAACACAAGCAGTCCTTGCAGACTCTGGTGACGAATGGCATCTCCTCATCGATAGCCCTCGTCGATAATCGTGTTTATTTGAGAATGCAGACGTGTCATTATAAGAGAAGATTTATCCTGTAGAGAATCATCACTATGTCTGTACAGTCTTAGCAAACCTTTAACTTCTTTCAGTGTTTATACAGGGTGTTCTTTGTTGACCTGCACACAAGAGCCTCACTCACAGGAGTCGTCTCTCAGAAATGATTCATTTAAAATGCTTGGCTGTGAGGACGTCGGACGATAGGCATGTCCAAATGAATCACGCCATGCAACACATGGGACCAACTGTTTTGTTTGCCGGGCTGCCCTTCTTGGCACAAGGTGATGCCCACTGCCCATGACCCACAATGGCGCCGGAGGACGAGTCGAGACATGCAGGCTTTCTGGAGCTCCCGTCTCGAGCATGTCAGCAGGACTAGAGAGCAGCACTGTCACTCTGCAGCTTTACCACTGTGACAGTTTGTGCTTTCTATGGGACTATGCAGGGCCCGATGCACAGCAATAGACTGAGTTTTTTTTTTTTTTTTTTTTTTTTTTGTGGGGGGTGGGGATGTTTTTTTTTTTTCCCCACTTGAGTGCTTCCCTGGGAAAAAATAAAAAAATAAGATGTCCAGAATAAGATGTGTTATCTGTCTACAAAACACAGAACACTAAGAATTTAAAAGGGATCTGTATGCTGCCAAATCATGACTTTCAGATCTAACTCGTTAAATTTAGCTATTACAGCACGTGATCATATTTCCATTTCCATTTCCAGTTATCAAGAATCCTCTTCACGTTAACACATTTCAACCAGATGTTTATTTCGGGCTTCAGCTAATCACTCCAAGTTCTTTGGAAACGTGGTCTTCGGTGTAAAAGCAGTGGCTTGTGGGATGGACTGTCTGACACAATTACTGGATGGCTTGCCATGAAATTTGCGTCAAACCTTTATGCATCTTTTAAGATGACTTGAAGTAATGTTTGTGATGGCTTCACATGGAAGATAATATGAAACAGTAGGTGCTCAACATTCACATTTAGCATTATAAATATGAACATTAGCATTCTGATGCTAGCATTTAGCTCAAAGCACCACAGTGCCCAAGTACGCCCCACCCTGTAGACTCTCAATCTTGGATTGTGTTCTGATCAGCTAGTCGTTATTTGCAGAGAAGACTGCACTGGGTTCCAAGATTCCAACCAGTGAGCAGAAAATACTCAGTTTAAAGGGAACCGTGTAGAGAAGAACTGAACAAAGCTTCATCACCCTGCTGGAAGCTGACAAGCAAGATTACTCATCAGTCATTGTGCTAAAACAATGGAGCCAGGTTGTAACTAAGGTTATCAGTATTGATGTAAATATATTAAGGGGTTAAGTTATCTGAAAACAGCAATGCTTGTATATTTAATATTTATTATATTTTGGTATTATTTGTCAGTGTATTTTAAGAATATATTAATGAATGATTTATTCAATATTATCAGATAAATCACTTCCAAGAACATAAGCTGTGTTGATGTATTAACTACACCAACACTTTTGCTTCTATACCATAGAAGTGTGAGGTTAACAACGTAACAACAGGGGTGCACAAGACCTGGCATTCATTGTGTGTACCATTCATATTAATCAAGATTTGCATCATATAACCAGACCATAATAATAATATTTCAATAATCAGCATAAAATTAAACAAATAAGCTGCAAAGCATCTGCATAATATGCATGTCTTCAGACTGACACTGTAAGCAACATCTTACTATAATGCAGGGAGTCTCTATGTGTCCGTCTGTCTCGTAAATTGATCAATTTTCTCAAAGTTTTGTTGTGGGACACATTTTTGTTTCACGATATATTTAAGATCTTATTTCAGACACATAAAATGTGTATCCTCACAGAGCGAGTGTAACTTAAAAGAGCTACTGAAACCAGACAGAATAAGTGAGTAAATAAAAGCTGTCAGTTTGCTTTTATCTCTCCCGTCATGACAAAGTTTCTACACCGCTGAAAAAAAAAACAAAAAAAAGATCAGGCTTGAAATTATCCCCCGAACATGGTCCATCAGTTAGGTAGAAGGCAGAGCGGTAATGGAGGGTGTGCGGGGCAGGCATCAGCACTACACTCCGGCGTCTGCTAACCCAGCATTGTCACAGCAGATGTCGGGGTAAGTAGCCCCCTGAACCATCAACAAGCTGGTTTGTGTCGAGCCGAGCCAATGGATCAAGTGCTTGATGGATCACATAATGTCCCTGAAAGGACAACATATCGCAGTTCTAATTGTGCCCAGCTCACTCCTGATGCTTTTAGTGTGTCTGTGACGTCAAGCTTGGTGCAACGGCATTAGCCACCACCCAACCAGTGTGTACCGTTCGGAGATGGGAGACGATGTCAGTGCTCGGAAAAAAAAAAAAAAGAAGAAGAAATGTTTTTTTTTTTTGTTTTTGTTTTTTGGAGATTAAGACAGAGCTTGGTGTTAATCAGCAGTCCCGCTGTCTCCATATTGTCTCACCTCTGAGAAGATTCACAATGACAAGTACGCCTGCAATTAAAGCTTTCTGCCTCGTCTCTCTTCTCCTCTACTCCGCTGACACCAGAGTAGGGCAAATTGCCAGAGCTCAGACAGATAGTAAAAAAAGGAAAATAATGTAAAGATATCAATGACAGACTTCAACTAATTTCTGCTGCTCGTTTGCTGAATAAAAGAGCAATATGTCCCACTAATCATGATGTGCCTGTGGTAACACAAGGACGAAAAAAAAAAGGCTTACTCAAGCTTGCTGTAGTGGAAGATGACTGATTTAATTAATAGTAACTTGAGGATGTGCGCAGACCTTCACCTGTCAGGGTCATGCTCGCTTTTTGAGAATCAAACCGAGCAGTTTTCATTGTGTTAATAGTTTACAGTGTCTTTATGTCTTAAAACGATGACAAATCAATTAGATAGGTACCTTTCAAAAAAATCAAAATAGCTGTGCCTGGTAAAACCTCTTCCCTCACTCGCATGCGGCGTTAGCAGTTACTCTCTCATGTCTCCTTCCACCTGCAAATTTGTTTTTCACACTTATTTGAAAAAAAAAATATATATTAAAAAAGAGAAACCAACCATTTTTGTTTTGCCAAATACTGGGTAATACTGAATATTCCCCACTCCTACACTCATTTCAATCAGGTGTCTGTCACTGGTGAGGCACAGACCACCAGCCCACCTGGTCCCCTCTGCCAAGAAACTCATAACACTTCTGCCAGGTATAAGCTTCTAGCAAACTTCCCATCATCAATTTTCTCTTCTTTTGGGGCCATTTCTGTCAGAACATTTAAATAACAACTTCATCTTCAGTTTCTTCTCCATGTGAAAAACAAACAAACAAAAAAAATCATCCAACACTTGGATATTTTTTTACTCAACCACCATTTTAGCAGGTGAACGCTGAAAGGCATATTCAGAGACCACATGTGTTACCCTTTATTGTCTTTCAAAGACGCATCAGCTATTACGCATCAACTTGTTCCACTCAGCCACCGAACAAAACAAATGTGTTTTTGAGGCACTTGTTGATGTTTCAACAGTCTGGGCTGGTGATGTCATATGGGCTATCGACCACAATACTGTTTTACATAAGACATGATGTAAAGATGTGAGGTCACATGATTCTTAATGTAATTACAAGCACTTCATCCATATAGTTAGCATTAAATGCAGGGTTTAATGTTTTTATATATATATATATATATATATATATATATATATATATATATTTATATATGTATATATATATATAGATAGATATATAGATAGATAGATATATATATAGATATAATGATATTAGTAATCCAGAAAACCACACTCCAGACACTGCATTGAGGCAGGTGTCATGTCCATTACCTTGAAGGTCATAGCTAGGTCCATTAAGTGTTATGAATGGCATGTTGTAGTGTTGGACCCAGATACGGACAGTGGAGCAGGGAGCAGTTTGAAAGGAGTTTATGGAAACAACAGGAGGTGCAGACCGGTGACTGGAGCAGCTGCAGCTCAGACTTTGCTGGGGGTGCAGTGGAGGCAACTCACAGTGGTGCTGGTGGACAGTGCAGGGAGTGTGGCTCAGAGGTTTACTGGTGTAGTGTCAGCAGCTCCAGTGTAGTGGAAAACCTTACCCAGCCCACCTTTTGAGCCACAATAAACACCAGAAAACAAACAAACAAGGCCACAACCAGGCCTGAGTATGACCCTAAGAGTCTTGAACGAGCAAACTGATACTATAAGTTTAATTGTGAAAAGTATGAAATTCTTTGATTTTTGGTAAAGCACTCAAAGACGCACATAAATAATGAATTGAAGTAGTATACCTGGAATGACTATGTTTGTGATGCTGTAAAAAGCATATTAAAATACATAGCATATTAAATACACACACACACACACACACACACACACACACACACACACACACATTTTAATATGCTTTTTACAGTATCACAAAAGTAATCATTCTAGGTATACCATTCATTACATTATTTACAAAAACTGTCTATTGGGAATTCAAGCCTTTGCCCCTCTTACATCTTCTGCTTATATATATATATATATATATATATATATATATATATATATATATATATATATATATATATATATATATATATATATATATATATATATATATATATATATATACAGCCTATTGAAATGTGTTATTTAATGTGCTATTTAAATGAAAGTGAAAAAAAACCTGAAATATGAAAAGGTTGGATTTTGTAACCTGTTTCTGTGAATGTGAAATATGTTGGATTCCTATGTTGAAGCTACATGTTGTCCATCTTGGCTGCAGAGCTAATTCATTTTGGACTGAAACCAAATTGTGTGGTCCGGCCGCCCTCTACTCCACAGATGATGCTAGACGAGTAGCTACAGGGCCATAGATGAAGAGTGGCCACTGACCAAGTTGCTGTATTTGTTGCTTTGGGAGTGATAATAGCAAGGTGTGTATATGTACTGACTTATCACAATGCAATCAAAGATGTTTAATGTGAAGAAACATGGACAAACAATTGTCATACAAAGTGTACTGTAATCACACAGGTCCATGCTGTTCACACTGTGAATATGATAATACTGTATAGACTGTGAATACTCAGTTTTCTCCTTTGAAGACCAGATACGACATGTTTTGTGATTTTTTTTTAATGGTCATTTCTGCTAAGAATGTAGCTTCTTCAATCATACATGTTTCCCCTAAGAGAACATGTTACAGCATTCAATAACATTACAGTACATAATCACAGGCTGTACCAGATAGCATGCTAGAAGACATTCTGAGCTCTCTGCAGTCCACTTCTCACAAGAGGTTCTAATTAGTGAACAGGCAGGGCTGCATCCTTATAAAAATAGTTCCCTCAGAGAAATGGAAATTCTTTGAACATCTCCCAAATTGTCACCGTGGACTCCCACTGCATTAACCCTCTATATATTTAATGTTAAGATGTGGAAAATGCCATGCAGTGGAACAAAGAAAACTGAACTACTTTGTTTCACTTTTGTTTTATTATCACATATAAATTGTGTTAGTCTAACATTTTCCTTTTCAGTAGGTCTGCATTGCAGGGTGTCTTTTTTCTTTCACTGTGATGTCTGGCTAGACTGTGGCTGTGTTTCATTAAACAAACAAACAAACAAAAAAGCTTCCATTTTGTTAAATGTATCTCTATGTTATAAAGCATGATGGAGTAAGTCAGGGAGTCTGCACAGTCTTTGTCTTTACTGCACCCCTGCTTGCACTGTGATAAGCTCTAACCCCCAGTGCAGGCTCCACGGCCAGCCAGATATTGTTTGCTTCGCTTGACTTCCTCAAGTCCTGGCCTGAGAGACAGATGCACCATGGGAAAGACAACATGGGCAAACAGGAGATCTTTGTGGCTAGTGTCCTGCTTGCTCTTGAAATGCCTAATGTATCCCATGCAAATGGAGACTATTAATAATAACGCTGAAGACTTGGCTGAGCAGCAGTTTTTCCTTTGTTTATTTAAGACAATGTAGATTTCCTTTTAATCTGCAAATATTTTTAGAGTTAGTTAAAACTAATTAGGTGTTCGAATGAGGCTGACGTTGCACCTTACACTGTGAAGCTGGCTTCATGCAGGAAACACTCTCGGTGTGCTCCAAAGAGGGGGAAACAAATGCCAAGACTTATTTCAAAATGCAGATTCAAATCTGTAGGACTGTTGCTAATTAAAAGGGAAAAAAAAAAAAAAAAAAGATGAATCATCCATCAGCCCACTGGTATCATTGAAAATGGCAGCAAACGTTGAGCCTAGCAGCTCAGTTACATGCTGTGCATGCAGACAGCCGACTCATAGCGGTGCAACTGAAAGTAGTTCATGTTAAATAAATCATATTCCAATTTCCTTTTGACATTAGGTATTAGGTTTCAGCATTTACCTATCACCCGTGCCAGAATCCTTCCTTGCTTCTGACAAATTATAAATCCTGTCTGAAGAAGATAGCATCCAGTTTCTCTCTAGAATTTTAGAAACTGTGGGTCCTACGTTGGCTCGAGCTCTGTGAGCATTTGCAGCTGCTTTACAGGCAGCAGTTGTTATGGTAACGTTTCTATTTTATGTCTTTGAAGCTGAGGTAGGATATACTGTGCTCGTATGAAATGGAGGCACCTAAAACTTTTTTGGGGGAGGGAATGTGCAGCATAATATGGGAGGCTTATCTCAGTGTGCTGGAAAGGTTATTCCTCCCCCCACAGTGTAGAAGTCCAGCTCAGGTGATAAGGCAGATAGGCTGACAATTTCAATCCTGCCATACAGGCCACTTGATTGGTTTATCAATTGACCTTTTCCTTACCTTGAGGCACCATATTGATCCTCCAGCCCTGTTTTGGATGCCTTGTCACCTGCTCCAGCAGAAACTTTAGTTTCACCAATCAGTGACAAAGCAATCCAATACAGAGCTTTTGCTCCATAACAATATCTGTCACTTGAAAAGTTAAACTTGGGTTTCTTGAGGAAAAAATAAAAAAAACATTTCTATTTGAGGGCCTTGAGTGAAAAACTAACATTCTCCTGATTAAATCTCTAATCTCTTTTAAAGTCCCCCTCCAGTCAAAATTGTGTTTTTCCTTCTTGTTACCTGACTTGGATTCTTGAGCTTCGCTGTGCAGAATGATGTCAGAGCAAAGTTTGCCTTGACATTCATCTGCTGAAGTTTCTCTGTGCTCACCTGAAATCTCAGTTTAAACCACAGACCTGCTGGGAGGAATTTATGATTGCAGCTACTTTGAAACCTAAAAATAGCTAAAGTGTACACAACATATTACATCAATATTATACCCTATTAAGTCAAAATGATGTTATTTACTTGATGTATATTATATTATGATCCAGAAAATAAATTAGCAAATTGTGTGCACCTGCATGATGGAAGATGTCTGTTAAGCCAAACAGTAAATATAAAGAGTGTCAACATCTTACAGTGTCCTTAAACTCTGATAAATCCAAGGCCCAGTGTGAAGCCCCGCATCGGTCACATCACAGGAAGACAGTAATTCTGTAATCTGTCTGAAAATGTTTCATATCATATGTTGTCTATAAATATTTAATACAAGCAGTTGGTGTAATTCGAAAGTCATAATCCGGCTGCAGCTTCCGCCGTTGTCTTGCTTTGAACAGTCATGCTAGGGTATGGCCTGATGTTTAAATTCCCAGTCATACTGCTCATACTGCTCTTTTTTCATTCTAATTTTGTATACATTAAACAATATAGGAGCAGATATTGAGAGGCATAAAGTTTCAAATGGAAAATTTGGGTCAGGGTTTTTTTTCACAGGTTTGTTACAGAGAGCGACCCCATTCACCTCACAAATCATAGAGAGTAATTAACAATAATGGCATAAAGGTAGTATCAGACTTAAAATTTTATGCAGGGCCAAATAAGTTATCATTACCCCTTGTGAAAAGTGTGGAGAATCCTTTCAGGTAGCACACCAATCTGCAAACCAGACTGACAGACAGTTTTTTGGGGTGTCCGGGGTATGCCAGCACATGTACAGATAACAGATATCTAGGCCAAGACCTCCTCTTCTGTGCATGATTTTGATTTGGCTACTATTTATGAAAAGATATCTGCATATGAACGCAGATTAATTCTAATAAGACACAGAGAAACATTTGGAAGATATACTCTGAAATAAAATGACAAGTGAAGGTGGAGGCACAGGTTGGATCACATCAGGACAGGACTATGTGAAGCAGCTGAAAGAAGACAGTAGGCAAGAAGACTAAGAAAAGACAAGGGAGAACAGTGCAAGGGGACAAGGGGAAATACAGGCCCAGATAAACAGAGATGAAGTGGCTTGAGTTGGGAGGACTATTTAGAGTCGGTGAGGTAATGGAGGGGTGAGATGTGGCCGGCGAGAAAAAAAAAACGGGAACAAGGGAAAGACAGACACATGATGGATGCAATAAATGAGAGAGGACTTCACTCCAGGGAGGCATACGAGGAAGGAGGAAAATAAAGGGAGGGAGGAAGTGATTCAGATACGGAGAGATGGAGACACAAAGCGTGAGAGGGAGTGTAAAGAGGCAGAGTGACGGGAAGAGATGGAGAAGGAGGAAGCTGTGAGGAAGTGGAGTGAGTGATGTCCAGAAGGGGCACAGTACTGCAGCCTCCTCCCTGGTGTGGCCTTGATGGGACTATAACATGCCAGCAGCTATGAGATCCCCCAGTGGGCTGAATTCACACACGCATACACAACTCATTTTGCATCTTAGCTCACTTCCTATCATTCAAGCGTGACCCTCATTTGGGATGTTACATATATTTAATTTGTGCGCTAAACTGATGGTTAATAAGAACATTCAGAGTGGTAAACTTGGTAAGCTGTTGTGGTAAGCGGCCCAGGTGGTCAAGACGCAGTCATCTGTTTAAGGGTATAATGGATTATTTATCTTCTCATAGCTTCTCATAGGTGCTTCTGCCTGACATATTATTTTCCCATGAACAACATGACAGAAACATCCGGTACAGTAGATAGACTTTTCAACAGTATCTGTCACTATCAGACACTAATGTGGTACATTTAGCTCCAAGTGCAATCCTTTTCTAAAAGTTCCAAATGATTAGAGGCTGAGCTGGAAGCTTGACAGTCTACTGTTTGTTGCATTTCACATACAAATGTTTAAGGCTCTCTGCTATTGCAAAGCTGATGATTTTCACTGTTGAAGGACAATAGATTTGTTATCAAAACACAATTGATAGTAGGCTAAAATAGGAAGAAATACTTAAGGTTGCATGAGCATTGACCTGAACCCATTCATTCTTTTACCTTTCTTTAAAAAAAAATCCAAAACAATGTCAATCTGTCCCTGATTTGATTGCTGAAAATGTAGGTCATCATACTCCGAAATGACTTGATTCATTTAAGTACTTCTTCCAAACAAGCTCATTGTGTCACAAGGAGAAATCCTAGAAATATTTTTTGAAATCACATATATTGATTTAACAACATGATACTATCAAAATACTGCAGAATTTTGAATTAAAATACTTGAAATATAGTCATCAATTAAAATAAGTTTTGTCTCTCCTTTGATATTTTGTTTCAACTCGCTACTCATGTTTGAGCTTGTCCCGTGAGCATACATTAGCAATGGTTAATTACGAGCTAAACTCATTCTGTGATGGCGAGAAGTTAAGGGGAGCTAAAAAGGAAAGGTTCTAAAACACAGCAAACATTCCTCAAAACACGAATTAACAAGAAAGAAGTGCAGAGTAGGCAGCTGAGCCTCTCGGGGAAGACCAGAGAGGCCATGGTGCCTCTGATACATTAGCTGGACCCCCCGAAAAGACACTGCGATTCTTAAAACCCAGCACTGTTCGTTACAACGGCAACAGATGGCAGTTAAGTCCTGGATGTCAGATGTTCTCTATTGTTGTCCCCTTAACGACTCTCAATTCATGATCCACACAGTTGTTACTCAACAATTCAATGTGTATTTATCCACTTACCATAAGTCAATGGCTTCATTTTCCCTCTTGGTCATGCCAAATAATGTGAAAGGACTCAATATTTTTCCACCTTGCCTTGATGTTAACTGGTGGCTGTATTGTCACAAGTTGACAATGTGTCTCATAAACAGCTCTTGCCAATTGACAGAGTAATTGCTCAGCTGTTGACACACTAGTGCAAGGCTTAATCACTTCTAGATAATGATCAGTTCCAGCTGCCATTTTGTTGTCAACTATCCTGACGTCTGTTTGCAGACGACTAAAAGCTTGTTTTCAGTTGTGTGTGAGACTGTCAATAATGGAGTACCATGACATTTTGCAGTCACAGGCATGGAGAGCTCTTTTGTTCAGAACAGAGAGTACAAAGCAGACTTCGTTGAAGTCGTTTGAGGACTGCCTGAGAGCTCGTATTTGAGAAGATCTATGCGCTATGGATATGCACTCAAGTTTGAAATATGTTGGTTGAATTTGTAAGATATGGTCTAACTATCAACTTTAGTTTGAAACCTTAAAAAAAATGATTAACACTATCAACAGAATGTGTAACCAAAACAACAGAACTGACATTATGTCAAATTTGTCAGTGGGCTGTGTTGCAGAGATATCTACTGATGTCACTGACATAATTATAAATAAATTTTCAGTTCTTTGAGTGAGGTGTGAAAATAGACCTGCTTTACACAGGTGTTCACGCATTGCTACTGCCTGACTCAGGAACCCTTTACAATAAGGTTCACAAAATTGTATGAAGTAACTGAGGAGCGAGTGAGTAATGACTCTGGAACGACCAGACGGTTAATGAATCGTTAATGAGTAATCTCTTTGGACTCATTAGTTTCTAATAACACTTCATGTAGACTGAAACATACTGAGTAGTTACCCATACACTTACATTTACTAATTACGTAATCATTTTGATCAACTGTTATTATTGTTTATTGTTATATTAAATAGTACTTTGGCTGCAGTGACGCACCAATTTCCCTATTTATGGGACTAATAAAGGAATTTCTGATTCTGATATGAAACAATACATAACACTGAGGCTATTATCTATCATTTCGATCCAAATACTGTGTTCTAATGTTTGGTTTGACAAGTTCAGTTTGGGTGAATAAACACTTTAACTGTCTCTTAAAACTACACCAAATGTGAACATCAATGACATGTTACATATTACTCCATTCAGCATCAATCAATGTATTCATCCACTGCTATTTGTAGAAAGTATTTTAATGGCCTTGCTAAGATACCTGACATTGAATATGTCACGATCTCAATTAAAACATTACTCTGCAAACTGAGGAGTCAAACTTTTTTTTTTTGCTCGAGCACACGCTATTAACGCTATCATTTGCACCTTATGAGCTGAACCAAAATCCAAAATTGTGTCTGGCACTTTGACTTGGTCTTTGAGGACAGGGGGACATTTAGTTATGCTAATAATATGTTTTCACCACAGTTGGTTAATTGCTGAGGCAACAAGGCTAATGCAAGTGCAGTGTGACTGACATTTTGATTCAGTAATTGCAAGTCAACTGGGGATTCACAAGCAGCGAGCGCACTTGAAATACAGACACTCTGTCAATTATTTTTTTGTATTTTATTCATCAAAAGTGTGCTGCAAGTTTGTCCTTCCAGTACACACACTGTCTGCTGAACAAAGACCCTGCACATTTGTTGCATGTATATAAACAGTAAGAGCATATGCCTATTTCTTTGCCTTCAGGTTTTTTTGTTTTTTTTTTGTTTTTTTTTAAGATGACCTTCATGGTTGTCTGAGAAGATATTTAAGATTTTTCTCAAGTAGCATTTGAATGGACAATTAGTTTCCCTGCTGTTCAACTGGTCTGTCATGTGGGGATGAGACGGATTGTGTCTGTGTGTATCACCTCCTAGGAGAACACACGCATACTCATTCTCTCAGATACCCTAATGTCTACACCGGTGCAGCACACACACTCATGCACTGCCAACAAATATGTACAAAAATCCACAAATAATCACACACACACACACACACACTTATTTGGCCTGAACCATATGTTTACAGTCTTAGCAGGAAGATCCCTTGGGCAAGTGGCACATCCTCCCACAAGAACCATCCAAGGGTCTCTGGTGCACGGTCGGCTTACTCAAAGGGCTTGTGAGGACAGCAAGGCTCAGCCAGAGGTGGAAAGGTCCTGGAAGTCTGCAGGCCTCAGAATGTCACGGGGACATGAATACACTGTGTTTTCCAATATATACAGAGATTCTGATTGTGGATGCCTGTCAGAAGAGTCAAAGCCACACCTCTTGCACCCCCTCCCAGCCAAGTGACTCAAGCCAAGCTTGTCAGGTTGCTTTAAACTAGCATAAGTTTAGTGTGCAGAGGGAAATGCAAACGAGAGACATGGATGTTAATGAGGAAGAGCAGCAGTCATTTATTCAGAAAAGGAACAGTACGCCGGGCAAAATATGGACTGGTGGAGGGAAGTAGAATCTCTTATGTAAAAGGATGTTTACCCCACTGAGGTCAGGTCAGCTGTGTAATAAATGCAAAACAGTCCGTGTGTGCGAACTTTGCTGTGTTTTTCATATTTGCTGAACCACTTTCTTTTCAATCAATGTGGATTTTACCAGATGGTTAAGTGTAATAAACAATCCCTCCTCCAGTTCAGTTTAGTACCTCTCACTTTCCCCCAACCTCACACCCCCAGCTGTCTCTGTGCAACAGAGTTGTGATCCTCCACTCTAGAGTGGAGTATCACAGCTGACCACTGATCCTGTCACGGCAGACCTGGCCTTCATGTCTTGTGATTTGCTCTGAGGACTTTTGCAGTGCTTATCAAAGTGCCCTGCCTGCTGATTATCTCTCCAAAAGAGCAGAGACCAAAGCTGTGAACACACAGACTGTTGGATCAGGCTTTTCCACAGGGCCGAGAATGGCAGCGTGCTACATCAAGAGAAAAACTAAGTTTCAAAGTGGCATACACAGCATTGGTTACACAGTACTAATTATGCAAAGTACTACCTCCCAACATGTTAATGTATTACTTACAGAACCTTGTGGTGTTTTCCTTCCTGGTGTTGGGAATAATTCGAATTACTGTAAGTGCAATTTGTTCTTTTGTCACAGACTTTAAGGAGTGTGGTTTGTGTTTGAGACAGCAAAGACCCAGTTTTGTTTTATTTTAATTTCATTCATAATACGAGTTTAAGTAGAGTAAGCGGACAGGCTAACAGTGCACATTTGGCTTTGCAAGACAAAAAACAGTGACAATTATTTTAAAAATTACAAATGTACAATAAATAAAATGTGAAAACCATACCTAATGTTTTACTGCGAAGTAGCTGCAGCAAGTGTTGAGTGTGCATTAACAACATATAAACATTTAAACATCTAACATACATTTGCTAAAACAGAAAATTGTTGAATTTTTAGGACTTATATGGTGGCGTCATATGGGATTACAGTATAAACTAGAGAGGCACTCAGTAGAGTGCATACCTCCTCCAGGGCCCAGTGGTCACAAATGCTGTTTTTCCACCAGCACTTCTGGCTGCGCCGAGTCAGTTGATTCTATTAACCATCACCAGTTTTACTGTGCCAAGTTGAGCCAGTCTGCGCCAAGCCATGCCAACAATGGTCCTGCTCCAGAGTGGGGCCAAGCCATGCCTGTCCAAGCGAGCTGCCGGGACATCTCTCAACTGTAGCCAACCGGTATCAAGCCCCCATCACCTCAAACTGATGCACAGATGTTTTTAAAAGTCTGTGTGTTCAACACCCAGCAGTTTTGTGGCTTCTAACTGAATCTCTTTAGTTTATTTTGTCTTGTTTACACTTTCAAACTTCTGCTGTGTGTGTGTGGGTATTGTTCATGCTGACTTTTAGCTGTTTTGGGAGTCATGTTTAGTGTTAAGTTACTGCTGGTTAAAAGGCAACAAGACAGGATTGAGAGCACATTGGTGCTGTTGTCACATTGTTGCTAGAGTGGCTCTTTTTCGACCCCTGCTTCCTTTTTATGATAATCACTGATTTAACTTCCAATGTTGATGCATGTTTTGTGAAAGAGATTTGTTCTCCAAGCAGAATCTTTGCTTTTTGTGCTTGAAAGAGCTATAAGTAAGTTAACTGAAAGATGTCCTTCTCCATAGCAACGTCCTCCAGCTTTTCCCGATGCAATCACAAGTCACACAGTAATTCCTCCCATGTGGTCTGGGTCTGCCCCAGGGTGTCCTCCCAACTGAATTTGCAAGGAATATCTTCATCAGTTGGTGGCCCGCAGAAATCTTGATCAGAAGCTTAACTGGCTTCTTTCAATGCGAAGGAAAAGTGTTTCTCCTC